>NW_027513746.1:0-144096 GCF_048772815.1 Callospermophilus lateralis
CCCCTTGGCCTTACTCACCCGGTCCTGTTACCTGGCCTCTACTTTCCATGGAATTGGCCCCCTGGCCCTCCTCTCCTAGGCCCTGCTTCCCTGTGCCCTGCTACTCCAAACTCTGCTCCCCCTGACTCTGCTCCCCCTGGCCCTACTCCCTATGGGCTCTGCGCCCCTAGACCATTCACCTGAGCCATGCACCTCCAACCGCTGCTCCCCATGGGACCTGTTCCCTGGCCTGAACTCTGGGGCCCTGCACCCCCAGGTACTTCTCTCCCTGGGCCCTTCTACCCTTGGCCCTTTTCCTCCTGGCCCCACTCCAAATGACCCTGCTCCCCCGGGCCATGCTCTCCCTGATACTGTTCCCCATTGGCATTACTGCCTCTGGCCCTACTCCCTGTGGGGTCTGCACTCGCTAGCCGTGCTCTCCTGGGCCCTGCTCCCCTTGGTCCTCCTCTTCCTGGACCCTGATCCAACTGGCCCTGGTTCTGCTCCCGTGAGCCCTACTCCCTCCATTCCTGCTACCCTGGGCTCTGAACACCTTGTGTCCTACTTCCCCTGGACCTGCTCCCCTGAGCACTTTCCCCCTGGCCCTGCTCCCCATAGGCCCTTTTCTTCTGGTCCCTGCTTCTCTTGGGCCTTGCTCCCCATATCCCAGCACCCCCTTGCCCTACTTCCCCGGGGCCTGCTCCTCCAGGACCTGTTCCCCCGGTAATGCTCTCCCTGGGCCCTTTCCGCCTGGGCCCTGGTCGCCTGGCCCTTCTCCTCTTGGCTCTACTCCCTGTGGGTTCTGAACCCCTAGCCTTGCTCTCGTCATCCCTGGTCCTCTAATACTTCTCTCCCTGGACGCTACCCCACCTACTCCTCCTGGGCCCTGCCCACCCTGGCCCTGTCCGCTGGGCCCTACTCCCTCCAGTCCTGCTCCCCTGTTCCTGCTCCCCTGACTCTGTTCCCCAGAGCCCTGCTCTCTAAGCCTGCTCCCCTGGCCCTGCTCCCCTGGGCCTGCTAACCTGGTACCTGCTCTTCCTGGTACTGCTCCCCCTGCTCTTGCTCCCCTTGGGACCTGCTCGTCCTGGCTTTGCTCCCATGTGCCCTGCTCCCCCTGGGCTCTGTTCCCCCAGAGCACTGCAACTTTGTGGCCCTGCTCTCCCTGGTTTGGCTTTTTGGGCCCCGCTCCCACTGGCCCTGCTCCCCCTTGACCTATTCCTCCTCATCCTGCTCCCCTGGAACCTGCTCCCTCTGCTCTTGCTCCCCTGGACCCTGCTCCTCCTGGCCCTTCTCCACTGGGCCCTGCTCACCCCTGGACCTGCTCTCCTGGGTCCTGCCCCCCCTGGGCTCTTTTTCTCCTGGCCCTGCTCTGCTGGGCCCTTCTCCCCCTTGGGCCCTGCTCCTCGTGGCACTGCTCACTGGGTCCCGCTCTCCCCGGACCTGATCTTGGGCTCTGCTCCTCCTGGGCCCTTTTTTCCCTGTGCCCTGCTCCCCCTAGGCCATGCTCCCCCTGGTCCTGTTCTCCATGGGCCCTGCTCACCTGTACTGCTCTCCCTTACCCTACTCCCTGTGGACTCTGCTATCCCAAGCACTGATCTACTGGGCTCTGCTACTCCTGGCTCTCGTCTCCCTGGGCCCTGCTCCCCTCTGTCCTTCTTACCCTACGACCCTGCTGTCCCTGGCCCTGCTGTCCCTCACACTGCTTCCTCGGGGCCTGCTCCCCCGGTACCTGCTCCTCCTGGTACTGCTCCTCCTGGCCCTACTCCCATGTGCCCTGCTCCACCTGGGCTCTGTTCCCTCTGAGCACTGCAAATTCTTGGCCCTGCTCTCCCTGGTCCTGCTTCTTTGGGCCCCGCTCCCACAGGCCCTGCTCCCCCTGTACCTGTTCCTCCTAATCCTGCTCCCCTGGGACCTGCTCCCTCTGATCCTGTTCCCCCTGACCCTGCTCCCCTGTCCCCGTTCCCCTGGTCCCTCCTCCCCAGGTTCTGCTCTCCATTGTCCCTACTACCCTGGTTTTGCTTCCAGTGACCCAACTTCCTGTGGGATCTGCTCCCCCTAGCCATGCTCTCCTGGGCCTTTCGCCCCGTAGGTCTCCTTTCTATGGGGCCTGCTCCACGTGGTCCTGATCCTCCCGGGCCCTGCTCCCACTGGTCCTTCTCCCCTGGGCCCTGCTCCCCCCAGTCCTGGTTCCATGGGCCCGACGACCCTGGACCTGCTCTCCTTGTCCTATTCCCCTTGGCCTGCTCCCCTGGGCCCTGCCCCTCCCTATCCCTGCTCCCCTGGGCTGTGCTCCTCTGGTACTGCTATCCTTGGGCCCTGCTCCTCCTGGCCCTGCTACGCTAGGCACTTCTACCTCCTGGGCTCCGCTACCCTTGAGCCCTGCTCCCTGTTCCTGCTCCCTCAGGCGCCATTCCCTGTGGGCTCTACTCCTACTAGCCCTGCTCTCCTGGGCCCTACTCCCCACATCCTCATGTCCTTTGGCCCTCTTCCCCATGGCCCTGTTCCCCTGGGCACTATTCCCTCCAGTCCTGTTCCCTTGGGCCCTTCTTCCCATGGGCCCTGCTCCCCATGGGCCCAGCTCCCCTGGGCCCTTATCACCCTGTTCCCTGCTTCTCCTGGGTTCTCCTTCCCCTGGCCCTGCTCCGTATTGCCCTACTTCCCTGGGCCTCCTCCCCTAGGACTTGCTATCCCTGGTACTGCTCTCACTGCGCCCTTGTCCCCCTTGCGCTTTTCTCCCTGGCTATGCTCCCCTGGGCCCTGCTCCTCTGGTAACTTCTTTCCCTGGCCCTACTCCCTATAAGCACTGTTCCCCTTAGTCCTGCTCTCCTGGGCTCTGCACCCCCTTGTCCTCCTCTCCCTGGTCCCTGCTCTGCCCGGTCCTGCTCCTCCTGGTGTTGTTCCTCATGGTCCTGCTCCCTTGGGCCCTACTTCCCGCAGTCCTGCTCCCCTGGGCCCTGAAAACCAGGCCCTGCTCCCCTGGGCCATGCTCTTCTGGGCCTTGATTCCCTTGGCCTCCTTCCCTGGGGTCTGCTTCCCCTGGCTCTGCTCCTCTAGGCCCTCCTATCCGGGCCCTGCTCCCTCTGGTCCTGCTTTCCTGGACCTACCTCCCCCTTAGCCTTGCTCCCCAGTCCTGTTTCCTGGGCTCTACTCCCTATAGAACTGGCCCCCATGGCCCTCCTCGCCTAGGCCCTGCTTCACTGTGCCCTACTGGAACTAACCGCTGGCCCTGCACCCCCTGGCCCTGCTCCCCTGGGTCCTGCTCCTAATAAGCCCTGCTTCCCCTGGCCCTGCTTCCCTTGAACCTGCTCCTTCTGGGCCCTGCTCCCTCGAGCCCTGCTCCCCCTGGGTCCTGCTCCCCATGGGCTCTGCTCCCCATGGTCTTGCCCCACATGGTCCGTAATACCCCGGACCCTATTCTCCCTGATTTCTCATTCTCCCGGGCCCTGCTCCTCCTGTCCCTGCTCCCTACTGGGCTCACCTTTCCTGAGTCCTGCTCCCGCTTAGCCCTGCTCGCCCTGTTCCTGATTCCCCGGGCCTCATTCCCTTTGGCCCTGCTCACCTGGCCCTGCTTTCCTGGGCCCAACTTCCCCTGGCCCTGCTCCCTTGGGCATGCTCCTCTGCTCCCTACTTCCCCTGTATCCTTCCCCCCTGGGCACTGCTCCACCTGATCTTGCTCTGCATGGGCTCTGCTCTTTTGGGTCCTTCACCCGCTGTTCCCTGCTTCTCTTGGGGTTGCTCCCCCTATCCCAGCTCCCCCTTGCCCTACTTCCCGGAGCTGGCTACTCCAGGACCTGAACCCGCTGGTAATGTTCTCCCTCGTCCCTTTTCTGCCTGGGCCCTACTCCCCTGGCCCTTCTCCTCCTGGCTCTACTCCCTGTGGGCTCTGCACCCCTAGCCTTGCTCTCCTTATCCCAGGTCCTCTAATACTCCTCTCCATGGACCCTGCCCCACCTGCTCCTCCTGGGCCCTGCCCACCCTGGCCCTGTCCCCATGGCCCTACTCCCTCCAGTCCTTCTCCCAGTTCCTGCTCCCCTGACTCTGTTCCCCAGGTCCCTGCTCTCTGGGCCTGCTCCTTCTGGCCCTGCTCCCCTGGCCCTGCTTTCCTGGGCCCTACTCCATCCAGTCCTGCTCCCCAGGGCCCTGCTCCCCCTGTTTATGCTCCTCCTGGGCCTTCTTCAACCTGGAACCCACTCACACTTGGCCTGCTCCCCTGGGCCCTGCACCCCTTTTGTACTGCTTCCCCTGACCCTGCTCCCCATGGGCTTTTTTGCCCTGGCCCTGCTCCACATGGGCCCTGTTCTGGTCCCTGCTTTCCCTGGGCATGCTCTCCTGGGCCATACGCCTCCTTGGCTCTGCTCCCCTGTGCCCTATTCCCCCTGGAACCTTCCCACTTGGACCCTGCTCCCCCTGGTATTGCTCCCCATTCGCTCCGCTCCCCTGGACCCTTCTTCACCTGTTCTCTGCTTCTCCTGGGCCCTGATCCCCCTAGCCATGTTCCTCCTTGCCCTATTCCCCTGGCTCTGCACCTCTGGGCCCTACTCCCCCTGAGCTGTACTCCTGTGTGCCCCTGCTTCCTCTGGTCCTGATTTTCTAAGTGACTGCTCCCCCTTGTATTGGGCCCTTGTCCCCCTGGCCCTAATCCCCTGGTTCTGCTCTCCTTGTGGCCTGCTCCACTTGGTCCTGATAACCATGGCCCTGCTCCCAATGGGGCTTGCTCCTCCTGGACCTAACCCCTGGCCTGCATCCCCTGGCCCTGCTCCCCTGGGCCCTGCTTCACCTCAACCCTGCTTCCCCTGGGTCCTGCTCTCCGTGGGCTCTGCTCCCCATGGTCTTGCCCCACATGGTCCCTAATACCCCGGACCCTATCCTACCTGATTTCTGATTCTCCTGGGCCCTGCTCCTCCTGGCTCTGCTTTCCTGGAACCTGCTCCCCACTGGGCACACCACTTCCTGAGTCCTGCTCCTGCTTCGCCCTGCTAGCCCTGTTCCTGCTTCCCCGGGCCCCATTCCCTCTGGCCCTGCTCACCGGGCCCTGCTTTCCTGGGCCCAACTTCCCCTGGCCCTGCTCCCCTGGGCCATGCTCCTCTGCACCCTACTTCCCCTGTACCCTTCCCCCCTGGGCCCTTCTCCCCCTGTTCCATGCTTCTCTTGGGCCTTGCTCCCCCTATCCCAGCTCCACCTTGCCCTACTTCTCCGGGGCCCGCTCCTCCAGGACCTGCTCACCCTGGTAATGTTCTCCCTGGGCCCTGCTCGTCTGGCCCTTCTCCTCCTGGCTCTACTCCCTGTGGGCTCTGCACCCCTAGCCTTGCTCTCCTCATCGCTGCTCCTCTAATACTCCTCTCCCTGGACCCTACCCCAACTGCTCTTCCTGGGCCCTGCCCACACTGGCCCTGTCCCTGGGCCCTACTCCCTCAAGTCCTGCTCCCCTGTTCCTGCTCCCCTGACTCTGTTTCCAAGGGCCCTGCTCTGGGCCTAATCCCCTTGGCCCGGCTCCCCTGGACACTGCTCTCCTGGGCCCTGCCCTCCCCTGGGCCCTTTTCCTTCTGGCCCTGCTCTGCTGGGCCCTTCTCCTCCTTGGGCCCTGCTCCTCGTGGCACTGCTCACTGGGTCCCGCTCTCCCCTGGTCCTGCTCTTGGGCTATGCTCCCCCTGGCCCTGTATTCCCTGTGCCCTGCTCCCCCTAGGCCCTGCTACGCCTGGATCCTGCTCCCCCTGGTCCTGTTCCCCATGGGCCCTGCTCACCTATACTGCTCTCCCTGCTCCTACTCCCTGTGGGCTCTGATATCCCTAGCACTGATCTACTGGGCTCTGCTACCTCTGACCCTCCTCTCCCTGGGCCCTCCTCCCCCCTGTCCTGCTTACCCTAGGACCCTGCTGTCCTGGCCCTGATGTCCCTCGTATAGCTTCCCCGGTACCTGCTCCTCCTGGTACTGCTCCCCCTGGGACCTGCTCCTCCTGGCCCTGCTCCCATGTGCCCTGCTCCCCCTGGGCTCTGTTCCCCCTGAGCACTGCAAATTCTTGGCCCTGCTCTCCCTGGTCCTGCTTCCTTGGGCCCTGCTCCCCCTGGCCCTGCTCACCCTGGACCTGTTCCTCCTGATCCTGCTCCCCTGGGACCTGCTCCCTCTGGTCCTGCTCCCCCGGACCCTGCTCCTCCTGGCCCTTCTCCACTGGGCCCTGCTCACCCCTGGACCTGCTCTCTGGGGCCTGCTCCCCTGATTTTGCTTCCCTGGACCCTGGTTCCCCTGTGTCCCGCGCCCCCTAGTACCTCCTAACCCTTGTCCTGTTCTCCATTGTCCCTGCTACCCTGGTTTTGCTTACCTTGCCAAAACTCACTGTGGGATCTGCTCCCCCTAGTCATTGTCTCCTGGGCCTTTCTCCCAGTAGGCCTCCTTTCTATGGGGCCTGCTTCATGTGGTCCTGCTCCTCCCGGGCCCTGCTCCCACTGGCCCTTCTCCCCTGGGCCCTGCTCCCCCCAGTCCTGGTTCCTTGGGCCCTACGACCCTGGACCTGCTCTCCTTGGTCCTATTCTCCCTGGCCTGCTCCCCTGGGCCCTAATCCTCCCTGTCCCTGCTCCCCTTGGCTGTGCTCCTCTGGTACTGCTACCCCTGGGCCCTGCTCTTCCTGGCCCTGCTCCGCGAGGCACTTCTACCCCCTGGGCTCCACTACCCTTGAGCCTGCTCCCCTGTCCCTGCTTCCTCAGGCCCCACTCCCTGTGGGCTCTGATCCTACTAGCCCTGCTCTCCTGGGCCCTGCTCCCCAGATCCTCCTGTCCTTTGCCTATTCCCCTGGGCCCTATTCCCTCCATTCCTGTTCCCCTGGGCCCTTCATCCCCTGAGCCCTGCTCCCCATGGGCCCAGCTCCCCCGGGCCCTTATCCCCGTGTTTCCTGCTTCTCCTGGGTTCTGCTTCCCCTGGCCCTGCTCCCTATTGCCCTGCTTCCCTGGCCCTCCTCCCCTGGGTAGTGCTGTCTCTGGTACTGCTCTCACTGGGCCCTTGCCCCCTTTCCCTTTTCTCCCTGGCTATGATCAACTGGGCCCTGCTCCTCTTATAACTTATTTCCCTGGCCCTGCTTCCTGTAGTCACTGTTCCCCTTAGCCCTGCTCTCCTTGGCTCTGCACTCCCTGGTCCTCCTCTCCCTGGGCCCTGCTCTGCCCGGTCCTGCTCCTCCTGGGTGCTGCTCCTCATGGTCCTGCTCCCTTGGGCCCTAACCCACGCAGTCCTGCTTCCCTGGGCCCTGCACACCAGGCCCTGCTCCCCTGGGCCCTGCTCTTCTGGGCCTTGCTTCCCTTGCCCTTCTCCCCTGGGCTCTGCTCCCCCTGGCTCTGTTCCTCTAGGCCCTCCTACCCTGGGCCTTGCTCCCTCTGGTCCTGCTTTCCTGCACCTACCTCACCCTTGGCCTTGCTCCCCTGGTCCTGTTTCCTGGGCTCTACTCCCTATAGAACTGGCCCCCCTTGCCCTCCTTTCCTAGGCCCTGCTTCCCTGTGCCCTGCTAGTCCAAACTCTGCTACCCCTGAGTCTGTTCCCCTGGCCCTACTCCCTATGGACGCTGCTCCTTCTAGTACATGCACCTGAGTCATGCACCTCCAATCGCTGCTTCCCATGGCCCTGGTCCCCCGGGCCATGCTCTCCCTGATACTGTTCCCCATCGGCCATACTCCCTCTGGCTCTACTCCCTGTGGGCTCTGTACTCCCTAGCCCTGCTCTCCTGGGTCCTGCTCTCCTGGGTCCTGCTCTCCTTGGTCCTATTCCTGGACCCTAATCCACCTGGCCCTGGTTCTGCTCCCCTGGAAACTACTCCCTCCAGTCCTGCTCCCCAGGGGCCTGCTCCCCCCTGGTTATGCCCCTCCTGGGCCTTGGTCAACCTGGAACCCGCTTTAACATGGCCTGCTCCCCTGGGCCCCTGCACCACTTGTGTCATGCTTCCGTTGGCCCTGCTCCCCATGGGCCCTTTGCCCTGGCATTTGTCCCCATGGGCCCTGCTTTTCTGGTCCCTGCTTTCCTTGCGCCTGCTCCCCTGGGCCATAATCCTCCTTGACTCTGCTCCCCTTGCCCTATTCCCCCTGGGACCTTCCCACTTGGGCCCTGCTCCCCCTGGTATTGCTCTCATGGGCTCTGCTCTCCCTGACCCTTTTTCCCCTGTTCTCTCTTCTCCTGGACCCTGATCCCCCTAGCCATGCTCCTCCTTGCCCTGTTCCCCCTGGCTCTGCACCTCTGGGCCCTACTCCCCTGAGCTGTGCTCCCCTGTGGCCCTGCTCCCCTGGGCCATGCTCCCTCTGTCCTGCTCACTCAGGCTGTATTCCCCCTGACCCTGCTCCCCTGGGCCCAGCTCTATTTGGCCCTGCTCCGTCTGGTCCTGATTTCTTGTGTGACTGTTCCCCCTTGCATTGGGCCCTTCTCCCCCTGGGCTTAATCCCCTGGTTCTGCTCTCCTTGTGGCCTGATCCACTTGGTCCTGATAACCATGGCCTTGCTCTCCATGGGGCTTGCACCTCCTGGACTTAACCCCTGGCCCTGAACACCAGGGCCCTGCTCCCCTGGGCCCTGCTCTGCCTCAGCCCTGCTTCCCCTGGCCCTGCTTCCCTTGACCCTGCTCCTTCTGGGCCCTGCTCCCCTGAGCCCTGCTCCCCCTGGGTCCTGCTCTCTGTGGGCTCTGCTCCCCTTGGTCTTGCCCCAAATGGTCCGTAATACCCCGGACCCTATTCTCCCTGATTTCTGATTCTCCTGGGCCCTGCTCCTCTTGGCCCTGCTTTCCTGGGCCCTGCTCCCCACTGGGCTCACCTCTTCCTTAGCCCTGCTAGCCCTGGTCCTGCTTCCCCGGGCCCCATTCCCTCTGGCCCTGCTCACCTGGCCCTGCTTTCCTGGGCCCAACTTCCCCTGTCCCTGCTCCCCTGGTCCATGCTCCTCTGCACCCTACTTCCCCTGGACCCTTCACCCCTGGGCCCTGCTCCACCTCATCTTGCTCTGCATGAGTCCTTATCCCCTGGGCCTGTCTCCCCCTGTTCCCTGCTTCTCTTGGGCCTTGCTACAGCTATCCCAGCTCCCCCTTGCCCTACTTCCCCGGGACCAGCTCGTGCAGGACCTGCTCCCCCTGGTAATGCTCTCCCTGGGCCCTTTTCCGCCTGGGCCCTGCTCCCCTGGTCCTTCTCCTCCTGGATATACTCCCTGTGGGCTCTGCACCCCTAGACTTGCTCTCCTTATCCCTGGTCCTCTAATACTCCTCTCCCTGGACCCTGCCCCACCTGCTCCTCTTGGGCCCTGCCCACCCTGGCTCTGTCCCCTGGGCCCTACTCCCTCCAGTCCTGCTCCCCTGTTCCTGCTCCCCTGACTCTGTTCCCCAGGGCCCTGCTCTCTGTGCCTGTTCCCCCTGGCCCTCCTCCCCTGGGCCCTGTTCCTCCTGGCCCTGCTCTGCTGGGCCCTTCTCCCCCTTGGGCCCTGCTCCTCGTGGCACTGCTCACTGAGTCCGGCTCTTCCCTGGTCCTGCCCTTGGGCTCTGATCCCCCTGGGCCCTGTTTTCCCAGTGCCATGCTCCCCCTAGGCCCTGCTCGCCCTGGTCCTGTTCCCCATGGGCCCTGCTCACCTGTACTGCTCTCCCTGCCCCTACTCTCTGTGGCTCTGCTATCCCTAGCTATGATCTACTGGGCTCTGCTACCCCTGGAACTCCTCTCCCGGGGCCCAGCTCCCCCCTGTCCTGCTTACCCTAGGACCCTGCTGTCCCTGGCCCTGCTGTCCCTCGCACTGCTTCCCCGGGGCCTGCTCCCCGGTACCTGCTCCTCCTGGTACTGCTCCCCCTGGGACCGGTTCCTCCTGGCCCTGCTCCCATGTGCCCTGCTCCCATGTGCACTAATCCCCCTGGGCTCTGTTTCCCCTGAGCACTGCAACTTCTTCGCCCTGCTCTCACTGGTCCTGCTTCCTTGGGCCCCGCTCCTACTGGTCCTGCTCCCCCAGGACCTGTTCCTCCTGATCCTGCACCCCTGCGACCTGCTCCCTCTGGTCCTGCTCCCCCAGATCCTGCTCCTCCTGGCCATTCTTCACTGGGCCATGCTCATCCCTGGACCTGCTCTCTGGGCCCTGATTCCCCTGATTTGCTTCCATGGACCCTGGTTCCCCGCTGCCCCGCTCCCCCTGGTCTCTCCTCACCCTGGTCCTGCTATCCATTGTCCCTACTGCCCAGGTTTTGCTTCTCGTGCCCCAACTCCCTGTCGGATCTGCTCTTCCTAGCCATGCTCTCCTGGGCTTTCTCCCCGTAGGCCTCCTTTCTATGGGGCCTGCTCCACGTGGTCCTGCTCCTTCTGGGCCCAGCTCCCACTGGCCCTTCTCCCCTGGGCCCTGCTCCCCCCAGTCCTGGTTCCTTGGGCCCTACGACCCTGGACCTGCTCTCCTTGGTCCTATAACCCCTGGCGTGCTCCCCTGGGCCCTGACCCTCCGTGTCCCTGCTCCCCTGGGTTGTGCTCCTCTGCTACTGCTACCCCTGGGCTCTGCTCCTACTACCCCTGCTCTCCTGGGCACTGCTCCCCAGAACCTCCTGTCCCTTGGCCCTCTTCCCCCTGGCCCTGTTCCCCTGGGCCCTATTCCCTCCTGTCCTGTACCCCTGGGGCCTTCTTCCCCTGGGCCCTGCTCCCCATGGGCCCAGCACCCCCGGGCCCTAATCCCCCCGTTCCCTGCTTCTCCTGGGTTCTGCTTCCCTGGCTCTGCTGCCTATTGCCCTGCTTCCCTGGGCCTCCTCCCCTGGGACCTGCTCTCCCTGGTACTGCTCTCACTGGGCTGTTGTCTCCTTGCCCTTTTCTCCCTGGCTATGCTCCCCTGGGCCTTGCTCCTCTGGTAACTTCTTTCCCTGACCCTACTCCCTGTAGGCACTGTTCCCCTTAGCCCTGCTCTCCTGGGCTCTGCACCCCCTGGTCCTCCTCTCCCTGGGCCCTGCTCTGCCAGGTCCTGCTCCTCCTGGGTGCTACTCCTCATGGTCCTCCTCCCTTGAGCCCTACCTCCCGCAGTCCTGCAACCCTGGGCTCTGCACACCAGGCCCTTCTCCCCTGGGCCCTGCTCTTCTGGGCCTTGCTTCCCTTGGCCTTCTCCCCTGGGCTCTGCTCCCCCTGGCTCGGCTCCTCTAGGCACTCCTACCCTGGGCCCTGCTCCCCTGGACACTTCTTACCCTGTTCTCTGCTTCTCCTGGGCCCTGACCCCCCTAGTCATGATCCTCCTTGCCCTGTTCCCCCTGGCTCTGCACCTCTGGGCCCTACTCCCCTGAGCTGTGCTCCTCTGTGGCCCTGCTCCCCTGGGCCATGCTCCCTCTGGTCCTGCTCACTCAGGCTGTATTCCCCCTGACTCTGCTCCCCTGTGCCCTGCTCTATTTGGCCCTGCTTCCTCTTGTCCTGATTTCCTAGGTGACTGCTCCCCCTTGCATTGGGCCCTTCTCCCCCTGGCCCTAAACCCCTGGTTCTGCTCTCCTTGTGTCCTGCTCCACTTGGTCCTGATAGCCATGGCCCTGATCCCCAACGGGCTTGCTCCTCCTGGACCTAACCCCTGGCCCTGCAGCCCCTGGCCCCGCTCCCTTGGGCCCTGCTCCTCCTCAGCCCTGCTTCCCCTGGCCCTGGTTCCCTTGACCTTGCTCCTTCTGGGCCCTGCTCCCCTGAGCCCTGCTCCCACTGGATCCTGCTCTCCGTGGGCTCTGTTCCCCATTGTCTTGCCCCAAATGGTCCGTAATACCCCGGACCCTATTCTCCCTGATTTCTGATTCTCCTGGGCCCTGCTCCACTTGGCCCTGCTTTCCTGGGCCCTGCTCCGCACTGGGCTCACCTCTTCCTGAGTCCTGCTCCCGCTTAGCCCTGCTGGCCCTGTTTCTCCTTCCCTGGCCTCATTCCCTCAGGCCCTGCTCACCAGGCCCTGCTTTCCTGGGCCCAACTTCTCCTGGCCCTGCTCCCTTGGGCTATGCTCCTCTGCTCCCTACTTCCCCTGTACCCTTCCCCCCTGGGCCCTGCTCCACCTCATCTTGCTCTGCATTGGCCCTGCTCTTCTGGGCCCATTCTCCCCCTGTTCCCTGCTTCCCTTGGGGTTGCTCCCCCTATCCCAGCTCCCCCTTGAACTACTTCCCCGGGGCCGGCTCCACCAGAACCTGCTCCCCCTGGTAATGTTCTCCCTTGGCCCTTTTCCGCCTAAGCCCTGCTCCCCTGGCCCTTCTCCTCCTGGCTCTACTCCCTGTGGGCTCTGCACCCCTAGCATTGCTCTCCTTATCCCGGGTCCTCTAATACTCCTCTCCCTGGACCCTGCCCCATCTGCTCCTCCTGGGCCCTGCCCACACTGGCCCTGTCCCCTGAGTCCTACTCCCTCCAGTCCTGCTTTCCTGTTCCTGCTCCCCTGACTCTGTTCCCCAGGGCCCTGCTCTCTGGGCCTGCTCCTTCTGGCCCTGCTCACCTGGGCCCTGCTCTCCTGGGCCCTGCCCACCCTGGGCCCTTTTTTTTCTTGGCCCTGCTCTGCTGGGCCCTTCTCTCCCTTGGGCCCTGCTCCTCGTGGCAGTTCTCACTGGGTCCCGCTCTCCCCTGGTCCTGCTCTTGGGCTCTGCTCCCCCTGGGCCCTGTTTTCCCTGTGCCCTGCTCCCCCTAGAACCCGCTCCCCCTGGATCCTGCTCCCCCTGGACCTGTTCCTCATGGGCCCTGCTCACCTGTACTGCTCGCCCTGCCCCTACTCCCTGTGGGCTCTACTATCCCTAGCACTGATATACTGGGCTCTGCTACCCCTGGTCCTCCTCTCCCTGGGCCCTGCTCCCCGCTGTCCTGCTTACCCTAGGACCCTGCTGTCCCTGGCCCAGCTGTCCCTCGCACTGCTTCCCCGGGGCCTGCTCCCCCGGTACCTGCTCCTCCTAGTACTGCTCCCCCTGGGACCTCCTCCTCCTGGCTCTGTTCCCATGTGACCTGCTCCCCCTGGGCTCTGTTCCCCTTGAGCACTGCAACTTCTTGGCCCTGCTCTCCCTGGTCCTGCTTCCTTGGGCCCTGCTCCCACTGACCTGCTCCCCTAGACCTGTTCCTCCTGATCCTGCTCACCTGGGTCCTGCTCCCTCTGGTCCTGCTCCCCTGAACCCTGCTCCTCCTGGCCCTTCTCCACTAGGCCCTGCTCACCCCTGGACCTGCTATCTGGACCCTGCTTTCCCTATTTTTTCATCCCTGCACCCTGTTTCCCCTGTGTCCCGCTCCCCCTGGTCCCTCCTTCCCTTGGTCCTGCTCTCCATTGTTCCTGCTACCCTGGTTTTGCTTCCCATGCCCCAACTCCCTGTGGGATCTGCTCCCTCTAGCCATGCTCTCCTGGGCCTTTCTCCCCGTAGGCCTCCTTTCTATGGGGCCTGCTCCACGTTGTCCTGCTCGTCCCGGCCGTGCTCCCACTGGCCCTTCTCCCCTGGGCCCTGTTCCCCCGAGTCCTGGTTCCTTGGGACCTACAACCCTGGACCTTCTCTCCTGGGTCCTATTCCCCTTGGCCTGATTCCCTGGGCCCTGTTCCTCCCTGTCTCTGCTCCCCTGGGCTGTGCTCCTCTGGTACTGCTACCCCTGGGCCCTGCTCCTCCTGGCCCTGCTCCGCTAGGTCCTTCTACCCGCTGGGCTCCGCGACCCTTGAGCCCTGCTCCCCTGTCCCTACTCCCTCAGGCGCCAGTCCCTGTGGGCTCTGCTCCTACTATCCCTGCTGTTCTGCAATACCCCGGACCCTATTCTCCCTGATTTCTGATTCTCCTGGGCCCTGCTCCTTTTGGCCCTGCTTTCCTGGGCCCTGCTCCCCACTGGACTCACCTCTTCCTGAGTCCTGCTCCCGCTTAGCCCTGCTCGCCCTTTTCCTGCTTCTCCGGGCCCCATTACCTCTGGCCCTCCTCACCTGGCCCTGCTTTCCTTGGCCCAACTTCCCCTGGCCCTGCTCCCTATTGCCCTGTGTCCCTGGGCCTCCTCCCCTGGGACCTGCTATCCCTGGTACTGCTCTCACTGGGCCCTTGTCCCCCTTGCCCGTTTCTCCCTGCCTATGCTCCCCTGGGTCCTGCTCCTCTTGTAACTTCTTTCCCTGGCCCTACTCCCTGTAGGCACTGTTCCCCTTAGCCCTGCTCTCCTGGGCTCTGCACCCCCTGGTCCTCCTCTCCCTGGGCCCTGCTCTGCCTGGTCCTGCTCCTCCTGGGTGTTGCTCCTCATGGTCCTGCTCCTTTGGGCCCTACTTCTAGCAGTCCTGCTCCCCTGGGCCCTGCACACCAGGCCCTGCTCCCCTGGGCCCTGTTCTTCTGGGCCTTGATTCCCTTGGCCTTCTCCCCTGGGCTCTGCTCCCCGTGGCACTGCTCCCCCTGGCCCTTTTCTTCTGGCTCTACTCCCCCTGGCTCTGCTCCCCTGGGGCCTGCTACTCTGAGACCTGATCTTCCTGGCCCTTCACCCTTGTGTCCTGCTCTCCCTGGCCGTTATGCTTTGGGTCCTGCTCCCCCTGTGTCCTGCTACCCTGGGACCAGCTCCCCCTATGTCCTGGTTCCCCCTGCCCTGCTCCCCTGGATTGTTCTTCCTTTGGTCCTGCTTCCCCTGGGCTCTGCTCCTCCTGGCCCTGCTCTCCTAGGTCCTGTTCTTCCCTTGGCTCTGCTGCCCCTGAGCCCTGCTCCCCCTA
The DNA here is from genome assembly GCF_048772815.1 of Callospermophilus lateralis. Classification (NCBI taxonomy): domain Eukaryota; kingdom Metazoa; phylum Chordata; class Mammalia; order Rodentia; family Sciuridae; genus Callospermophilus; species Callospermophilus lateralis. Next base: position 14,584 of record NW_027513746.1, read on the forward strand.
TGCCCTGCTACCCTTGTTCTGCTTCCCTGGTCGCCTCTCCCTATGGCCATGCTCCACTTGGCCTTTTTCCCCTGACTCTGCTTTCCTGGGCTTTGCTCCCCTTAGCCTTGCTCCCTTTGGTCTGTTCCCCCAGGCACTGCTTCTCCTGGTTTTGCTCCCCTGGGCCCTGTTGCCCCCTGGGCCCTGCTCTCCTTGGTCCTAATCCCCCTGGCCTGCGGCCCTGGACCCTGATCCTCCCTGTCCCCGCTCCCCTGGCCTGTGCTCCTCCGGTACTTCTACACCTTGGCCATGCTCCTCCTGGCCCTGCTCCGCTAGGCCCTTCTACCCCCTGGGCTCCGCTACCCTTGAGCCCTGCTCCCCTGTCCTAATCCCTCACGCCCCACTACCTTTGGGCTCTGCTCCTAATAGCCCTGCTCTCCTGGGCCCTGCTCCCCAGATCCTCCTGTCCTTTGGCCCTGTTCCCCTGGGCACTATTCCCTCCAGTCCTATTCCACTTGGCCCTTCTTCCCCTGGGCCCTGCTCCCCATGGGCCCAGGTTCCCCGAGCCCTTATCCCCTTGTTCTCTGCTTCTCCTGGGTTCTGCTTCCCCTGGCCCTGCTCCCTATTGCCCTGCTTCCCTGGGCCTCCTCCTCTGGGACCTGCTATCCCTGGTACTGCTCTCACTGGGCCTTGTCCCCCTTTCCCTTTTCTCCCTGGCTATGTTCCCCTCAACCCTACTCCTCTGGTAACTTCTTTCCCTGGCCCTACTCCCTGTAGGCACTGTTGCCCTTAGCCCTGCTCTCCTGGGCTCTGCACCCCCTTGTCCTCCTCTACCGGGCAGGGCAATAGGGAACAGGGTCAGGGGAAGCTGAACCCAAGAGAAGCAGGGAACAGGGGGATTAGGGCCTGGGGGAGCTGGGCCCATGGGGAGCAGGGCCCAGGGGAAGAAGGGCCCAGGGGAACAGGACTGGAGGGAATAGGGCCCAAGGGAACAGGGCCAGGGTGAACAGGGCCAAAGGACAGGAGGATCTGGGGAGCAGGGTCCAGGAGAGCAGGGCTAGTATGAGCAGACCCCACAGGGAGTGTGGACTGAGGGAGCAGGGACAGGGAAGCAGGGCTCAAGGGAAGCAGAGCCCAGGGAGTAGAAGGGCCTAGCAGAGCAGGGCGGGGAGGAACAGGGCCCTGGGGTAGCAGTACCAGAGGAGCACAGCCCAGGGGAGCAGGGACAGGGAGGATCAGGGCCCAGGGCAGCAGGCCAGGGGGAATAGGACCAAGGAGAGCAGGTCCATGGTCATCGGACCCAAGGAAAAAGGACTGGGGGAACAGGGACCAGGTGAGAATTCCAGTGGGAGCAGGGCCCGGGAGGAGCAGGACCACGTGGAGCAGGCCCTATAGAAAGAGGCCTATGGGGAGAAAGGCCCAGGAGAGCATGCCTGGGGGGCAGATCCCACAGGGAGTTGGGGCACGGGAAGCAAAACCAGGGTAGCAGGGACAATGGAGAGCAGGACCAGGGGGAGGAGGGACCAGGGGGAGCGGTGCACAGGGGAAACAGGGTCCAGGGAAGCATAATCAGGGGGAGCAGGGCCCAGAGAGCAGGTCCAGGGGTGAGCAGGGCCAGTCGAGAAGGGCCAAGAGGAGCAACGTCCGGGGGAGCAGGACCAGAGGGATCAGGTCTCAGGGGAGCAGGATCAGGAGGAACAGGTCCTGGGGGAGCACGGCCAGTAGGAGCGGGGCCCAAGGAAGCAGGACCAGGGAGAGCAGAGCCAGGAAGTTGCAGTGCTCAGGGGGAACAGAGCCCAGGGGGACCTGGGCAAATGGGAGCTGGGCCAGGAGGAGCAGGTCCCAGGGGGAGCAGTACTAAGAGGAGCAGGTACCGAGGAAGCTGGCTCCAGGGAAGCAGTGCGAGGGATAGCAGGGCCAGGGACAGCAGGGTCCTAGGGTAAGCAGGACAGGGGGGAGCAGGGCCCAGGGAGACGAGGGCCAGGGGTAGCAGAGCCCAGTAGATCAGGGCTAGGGATAGCACAGCCCACAGAGATTAGGGGCAGGGAGAGCAGTACAGGTGAGCAGGGCCCATGGGGAACAAGACCGGGGGAGCAGGATCCAGGCCGAGCAGGGCCTATTGGGAGCAGGGCACAGGGAAAACAGGGCCCTGGGGGAGCAGAGCCCAAGAGCAGGACCAGGGGAGAGCGGGACCCAGTGAGCAGTGCCACGAGGAGCAGGGCCCAATGGAGAGAAGGGCCCAACAGAGCAGGGACAGGAGGAAAAGGGCCCAGGGTGGGCAGGGCCCAGGAGAGCAGGGCCCAGGGGAGCAGGGCCAGGAGGAGCAGGCCCAGAGATCAGGGCCCTGGGGAAAAGAGTCAGGGGAGCAGGAACAGGGGAGCAGGACTGGAGGGAGTAGGGCCCAGGGGACAGGGCCAGGGTGGGCAGGGCACAGGAGGAGCAGGTGGGGCAGGGTCCAGGGAGAGGAGTATTAGAGGACCAGTGATGAGGAGAGCAAGGCTAGGGGTGCAGAGCCCACAGGGAGAAGAGCCAGGAGGAGAAGGGCCAGGGGAGCAGGGCCCAGGCGGAAATGGGCCCAGGGAGAGCATTACCAGGGGGAGCAGGTCCTGCGGGAGTCGGCCACGGGGAAGTAGGGCAAGGGGGAGCTGGGATAGGGGGAACAAGGCCCAAGAGAAGCAGGGAACAGGGGGAGAGGGCCCAGGGGAGCAGGGCCCATGCGGAGCAAGACCAAGTGGAGCAGGGCCCAGGGGGGAAGTGTCCAGAGGAAGTAGGGTTCAGAGGAGCATGGCCCAGGGGAGCAGGGCCAGGGGAAGTTGGGCAAAGGAAAGCAGGGCCAGGTGAGCAGGGCCAGAGGGAATGGGGCCCGGAGGCAGGAACTGGGCGAGCAGGGCTAAGCAGGAGCAGGACTCAGGAAGAGGTGAGCACAGTGGGGAGAAGGGCCCAGGAAAGCAGGGCCAGGAGGAGCAGGGCCCAGGAGAATCAGAAATCAGGGAGCATAGGGTCCGGGGGTATTACGAAGCATGTGGGGCAAGACCATGGGGAGCAGAGCCCATGGAGAGCAGGACCTACGGGGAGCAGGGCCCAGAAGAAGAAGGGTCAAAGGAAGCAGGGCCAGGGGAAGCAGGGCTGTGGAGGAGCAGGGCTCAGGGGAGCAGGGCCAGGGGGTATACGGCCAGGGGTTAGGTCCAGGAGGAGCCATCCCCATGGGGAGCAGGGCCATGGCTATCAGGACCAAGTGGATCAGGCCACAAGGAGAGCAGAACCAGGGGATTAGGGCCTGGGGAAGAAGGGCCCAATGCAAGGGGAGCAGTCACCCAGGAAATCAGGACCAGAGGGAGCAGGGCCAAATAGAGCTGGGCCCAGTGGAGCAGATTCAGGGGGAATATTGCCTTAGTGAGCAGGACCAGAGGGAGCATGGCCCAGGGGAGCAGGGCCACAGAGGAGCACAGCTCAGGGGAGTAGGGCCAAGAGGTGCAGAGCCAGGGGAAACAGGGAAAGAAGGAGCATGGCTAGGGGGATCAGGGCCCAGGAGAAGCAGAGAACAGGGGAAGAAGGGTCCGGGGGAGCAGAGACCATGGGGAGCAATACCAGGGGAACAGGCCCAAGTCGGAAGGTCCCAGGGGTAATAGGGCACAGGGGAGCAGAGCCAAGGAGGAGTATGGCCCAGGGGAGTAGGCCCAAGAAAAGATGTGACCAGAAGGACAGGGCCCATGGGGAGCAGGGCCAGGCGGAGCAAGATCAAGGCCGAGCAGGGCCTCGGGGGAGCAGGGCATAGGGAAAACAGGGCCCAGGGGGAGCAGAGCCGAAGAGCAGGACCAGGGGAAAACGGGACCCAGTGATCAGTGCCACGAGGACCAGGGCCCAAGGGGGAGAAGGGCCCAGCAGAGCAGGGCCAGGAGGAAAAGGGCCCAGGGCGGGCAGGGCCCAGGAGAGCAGGGCCCAGGGGAGCTGGTCCAGGGGGATCAGGCCCAGAGAGCAGGGACCTGGGGAACAGAGTCAGGGGAGCAGGAACAGGGGAGCAGGACTGGAGGGAGTAGGGCCCAGAGGACAGGGCCAAGGTGGGCAGGGACCAGGAGGAGCAGGTGGGGCAGGGTCCAGGGAGAGGAGTATTAGAGGACCAGGGATGAGGAGATCAAGGCTAGAGGTGGAGAGCCCACAGGGAGTAGAGCCAGGAGGAGAAGGGCCAGGCGAGCAGGGCCCAGGGAGAGCATTACCAGGGGGAGCAGGTCCTGGAGTAGGGGGTCCCGGGGAAGTAGGGCAAGGGGGAGCTGGGATAGGGGGAGCAAGGCCCAAGAGAGGCAGGGAACAGGGGGAGAAGGGCTTAGGGGAGCAGGGCCCATGCGGAGCAAGACGAGGTGGAGCAGGGCCCAAGAAGGAAGGGTCCAGGGGAAATAGGGTGCAGAGGAGCATGGCCCAGGGGAGCAGGGCCAGGGGAAGTTGGGCCTAGGAAAGCAGGGCCAGGTGAGCAGGGATAGAGGGAATGGGGCCCGGGGAAGCAGGAACAGGGCGAGCAGGGCTAAGCGGGAGCAGGACTCAGGAAGAGGTGAGCCCAGTGGGGAACAGGGCCCAGGAAAGCAGGCCCAGGAGGAGCAGGGCCCAGGAGAATCAGAAATCAGGGAGAATAGGGTCCAGAGTATTACGGACCATGTGGGGCAAGACCATGGGGAGCAGAGCCCACAAAGAGCAGGATCCAGTGGGAGCAGGGCTCGGGGGTGCAGGGCCCAGAAGGAGCAGGGTCAAGGGAAGTAGTGCCAGGGGAAGCAGGGCTGAGGAGGAGCAGGGCCCACGGGAGCAGGGCCATGGGGTGCAGGGCCAGCCTTAGGTCCCGGAGGAGCAAGCCCCATGGGGATCAGGGCAATGGTTATCAAAATCATGTGATGCAGGCCACAAGAAGAGCAGAACCAGGGGATTAGGGCCAGGGGGAGAGGGGCCAATGCAAGGGGAGCAGTCACCCAATAAATCAGGACCAGAGGGAGTAGTGCCAAATAGAGCTGGGCCCAGCGGAGCAGGTTCAGGGGGAATATTGCCTTAGTGAGCAGGACCAGAGGGAGCATGGCCCAGGGGAGCAGGGCCACAGAGGAGCACAGCTCAGGGGAGTAGGGCCAAGAGGTGCAGAGCCAGGGGAAACAGGGCAAGAAGGAGCATGGCTAGGGGGATCGGGGCCCAGGAGAAGCAGAGAACAGGGGAAGAAGGGTCCGGGGGAGCAGAGACCATGGGGAGCAATACCAGGGGAACAGGCCCAAGTGGGAAGGTCCCAGGGGTAATAGGGCACAGGGGAGCAGAGCCAAGGTGGAGTATGGCCCAGGGGAGTAGGCCCAAGAAAAGATGTGACCAGAAGGACAGGGCCCATGGGGAGCAGGGCCAGGGCGAAAGGGCCCATGGGGAGCAGGGTCAGGGGAAACAGGACACAAGGGGTGCAGGGCCCAAGGGATCAGGCCAAGTCGGAGCGGGTTCCAGGTTGACCAAGGCCCAGGGGGAGCATAACCAGGGGGAGTAGGGACCTGGGGAGCAAGACTGGAGGGAATAGGGCCCAGGGGAGCAGAACCAGGGCCAGGTGGATCAGGGTCCAGGAAGAGGAGGACCAAGGGGAGCAAGGCCGAGGAGAGCAGTCTAGGGAGTGCAGAGCCCACAGGAAGGAGGGCCAGAGGCAGTAGGGCCAATGGGGAACAGTATCAGTCGAGCATGGCCCAGGGGAGCAGGGCCATGGGGAGTGGGGCCAGGAGGAAAAGGGTCAAGGGTATAGGGCCCAGGGAGAGAACTACCTGGGGGTTTAGGGCCCCGGAGTTCAGGCCCAGGGGAGCAGGTCCCATTTGGAGCAGCGCTTGGAGGTGCATGCCTCAGGTGCATGGTCTAGGGGGAGTAGAGCCCATAGGGAGTAGGGCCAGGGGGAGCAGAGTCAGGGTTAGCAGAGTTTGGAGTAGCAGGGCACAGGGAAGCAAGACCTAGGAGAGGAAGGCCAGGGGGACCAGTTCCACAGGGAGTAGAGTACAGGAAACAGGACCGGGGGAGCAAGGCCATGGGGGAGGTAGGTCCAGGAAAGCAGGACCAGAGGGAGCAGGGCCCAGTGTAGGAGGGCCTAGAGGAGCAGAGCCAGGGGGAGCAGAGCCCAGGGGAGAAGGCCAAGGGAACAAGGCCCAGAAGAGAAGGGCCCAGGGTAGCAGGGCCTGGTGTGCAGGGCCCAGGGGAGCAGAACTGCGGGAAGTAGGGCCCAAGGGTGCAGGACCATGAGGAGCAGCACCCACGAGGAGCAGGACCGGGCAGAGCAGGGCCCAGGGAGAGGAGGACCAGGGGTGCAGAACCCAGGAGAGCAGGGCTAAGGGGAACAGTGCCTACAGGGAGTAGGGCCAGGGAAAGAAATTACCAGAGGAACAGGGCCCAGGGGAGCATAGCCAGGGAGAAAAGGGCAAGGGGGACAAGGGCCCAGTGAGAGCAGTACCAGGGATAGCGGATCCCAGGGGAGGAGGCCCAGGGAAGCAGGGCAATAGGGAGCAGGGCCAGGGGAAGCAGAGCCCAGGAGAAGCAGGGAACAGGGGGATAAGGGCCCAGGGGAGCTGGGCCCATGGGGAGCAGGGCCCAGGGGAAGAAGGGCCAAGGGGAATAGGACTGGAGGGAATAGGGCCCAGGGGAACAGGGACAGGGGGAAGAGGGCCAAAGGACAGGAGGATCTGGGGAGCAGGGCCCAGGAGAACAGGGCTAGTAGGAGCAGAGCCCATAGGGAGTGGGGCCTGAGGGAGCTTGGACAGGGGAGCAGGGCTCAAGGGTAGCGGAGCCCTGCGGGTAGAAGGGCCTAGCGTAGCAGGGCCAGGAGGAGCAGGGCCCAGGGTTAGCAGTACCAGAGGAGCACAGACCAGGGGAGCAGGGACAGGGAGGATCAGGGCCCAGGGGAGCAGGCCAGGGTAAATAGGCCCTGGTGAGCAGGTCCAGGGTCGTAGGGCCCAAGGAACCAGGACTGGGTGGAGCCTGGCCCAGGAGAGAAGGGCCAGTGGGAGCAGGGCCTGGGAGGAGCAGGACCACGTGGAGCAGGCCCCATAGAAAGGAGGCCTTCGGGGAGAAAGACCCAGGAGAGCATGGCTAGGGGGAGCAGATCCCATAGGGAGTTGGGGCACGGGAAGCAAAACCAGGGTAGCAGGGACAATGGAGAGCAGGACCAGGGGAAGAAGGGACCAGTGGGAGCAGTACACAGGGGAACCAAGGTCCAGGGAAGGAAAATCAGGGGGAGCAGGACCCAGAGATCGGGTCCAGGGGTGAGAAGGGCTCAGTGGAGAAGGGCCAGGAGAAGCATGGTCCGTGGGAGCAGGACCAGAGGGATCAGGTCCCTGGGGAACAGGATCAGGAGGAACAGGTCCAGGGGGTGCAGGGCAGTGGGAGCGGGGCCCAAGGAAGCAGGACCAGGAAGATCAGGGCCAAGATGTTGCAGTGCTCAGGGGGAACAGAGCCCAGGGGGAGCAGGGAATATGGGAGCAGGGCCAGGAGGAGCCGGTCCCAGGGGGTGGAGTACCAGGAGGAGAAGGCACCAGGGGACCAGGCCCTGGGGAAGCAGTGCGAGGGACAGCAGGGCCAGGGACAGCAGGGTCCTAGGGTAAGCAGGACAGGGGGGAGCAGGGCCCAGGGAGACGAGGGCCAGGGATAGCAGAGCCCAGTAGATCAGTGCTAGGGATAGCAGAGTCCACAGGGAGTAGGGGCAGGGAGTGCAGTAAAGGTGAGCAGGGCCCATGGGGATCAGGACCAGGCGGAGCAGGATCCAGGCCGAGCAGGGCCTCGGGGGAGCAGGGCATAGGGAAAACAGGGCCCAGGGGGAGCAGAGCCGAAGAGCAGGACCAGGGGAAAACGGGACCCAGTGATCAGTGCCACGAGGACCAGGGCCCAAGGGGGAGAATGGCCCAGCAGAGCAGGGCCAGGAGGAAAAGGGCCCAGGGCGGGCAGGGCCCAGGAGAGCAGGGCCCAGGGGAGCTGGTCCAGGGGGATCAGGCCCAGAAAGCAGGGACCTGGGGAACAGAGTCAGGGGAGCAGGAACAGGGGAGCAGGACTGGAGGGAGTAGGGCCCAGAGGACAGGGCCAAGGTGGGCAGGGACCAGGAGGAGCAGGTGGGGCAGGGTCCAGGGAGAGGAGTATTAGAGGACCAGGGATGAGGAGATCAAGGCTAGGGGTGCAGAGCCCACAGGGAGTAGAGCCAGGAGGAGAAGGGCCAGGCGAGCAGGGCCCAGGGAGAGCATTACTAGGGGGAGCAGGTCCTGGAGTAGGGGGTCCCGGGGAAGTAGGGCAAGGGGGAGCTGGGATAGGGGGAGCAAGGCCCAAGAGAGGCAGGGAACAGGGGGAGAAAGGCTTAGGGGAGCAGGGCCAATGCCGAGCAAGACCAGATGGAGCAGGGCCCAGGAGGGAAGGGTCCAGGGGAAGTAGGGTGCAGAGGAGCATGGCCCAGGGGAGCAGGGCCAGGGGAAGTTGGGCCTAGGAAAGCAGGGCCAGGTGAGCAGGGATAGAGGGAATGGGGCCCGGGGAAGCAGGAACAGGGCGAGCAGGGCTAAGCAGGAGCAGGACTCAGGAAGAGGTGAGCCCAGTGGGGAACAGGGCCCAGGAAAGCAGGCCCAGGAGGAGCAGGGCCCAGGAGAATCAGAAATCAGGGAGAATAGGGTCCAGAGTATTACGGACCATGTGGGGCAAGACCATGGGGAGCAGAGCCCACAAAGAGCAGGACCCAGTGGGAGCAGGGCTCGGGGGTGCAGGGCCCAGAAGGAGCAGGGTCAAGGGAAGTAGTGCCAGGGGAAGCAGGGCTGAGGAGGAGCAGGGCCCACGGGAGCAGGGCCATGGGGTGCAGGGCCAGCCTTAGGTCCCGGAGGAGCAAGCCCCATGGGGATCAGGGCCATGGTTATCAAAATCATGTGAAGCAGGCCACAAGAAGAGCAGAACCAGGGGATTAGGGACAGGGGGAGAGGGGCCAATGCAAGGGGAGCAGTCACCCAATAAATCAGGACCAGAGGGAGCAAGGCCAAATTGAGCTAGGCCCAGGGGAGCAGGTTCAGGGGGAATATTGCCTTAGTGAGCAGGACCAGAGGGAGCATGGCCCAGGGGAGCAGGGCCACAGAGGAGCACATCTCAGGGGAGTAGGGCCCAGAGGTGCAGAGCCAGGGGGAACAGGGCAAGGAGAGCATGGCTAGGGGGATCAGTTCCAGGAGAAGCAGAGAACAAGGGAAGAAGGGTCCGGGGGAGCAGAGCCCACGGGGAGCAATACCAGGGGCAGCAGGGCCCACGTGGGAAGATCCCAGGGGGAATAGGGCATAGGGGAGCAGAGCCAAGGAGGAGTATGGTCCAGGGGAGCAGGCCCAGGGAAAGTAGAAACCATAGGAACAGGGCCCATAGGTAGCAGGGCCAGGGCGAAAGGGCCCATGGGGAGCAGGGCCAGGGGAAGCAGGACACAAGGTGTGCAGGGCCCAGGGTAGGAGGCCAATTGGGAGCGGGTTCTAGGTTGACCAAGGCCCAGGAGGGGCATAACCAGGGGGAGCAGGGCCCTGGGAAGCAAGACTTGAGGGAGTAGGGCCCAGGGGAGCAGAACCAGGGCCAGGTGGATCAGGGTCCAGGAAGAGGAGGACCAAGGAGAGCAGGGCCCAGTAGAGCAGGGGAAGGGAGTGCAGAGCCCACAGGGAGTAGGGCCAGAGGGAGTATGACCAATGGGGAACACTATTAGGGAGAGCATGGCCCGGGGGATCAGGGCCATGGGGAGTGGGGCCAGGAGGAAAAGGGCCAAGGGTAGAAGGGTTCAGGGAGAGAAGTACCTGGGGGTGCAGGACCCCGGAGTTCAGGCCCAGGGGAGCAGGTCCCATGGGGAGCTGTAGTTGGAGGTGCATGGCTCAGGGGCATGGTCTAGGGGGAGCAGAGCCCATAGGGAGTAGGGCCAGGGGGAGCAGAGTCAGGGGTGGCTGAGTTTGGAGTAGCAGTGCACAGGGAAGCAGGGCCTAGGAGAGGAGGGCCAGGGGGCCAGTTCTATAGGGAGTAGAGCCCAGGATACAGGACCGGGAGAGGAAGGCCAAGGTTGAGGTAGGTCCAGGAAAGCAGGACCAGAGGCAGCCGGGCCCAGGGTAGGAGGGCCTAGAGGAGCAGAGCCAGGGGGAGCAGAGCCCAGGGGAGAAGGCCAAGGGAAGCAAGGCTCAGAAGAGCAGAGCCCAGGGGAGCAGGTCCTGGTATGCAGGGCAAAGGGTTGCAGGACTTCGGGAAGTAGGGCTCAAGGGAGCAGGACCATGAGGAGCAGCACCAAGGTGGAGCAGGACCGGGCAGAGCAGGGCCCAGGGAGAGGAGGACCAGGGGTTGCAGAGCCCAGGAGAGCAGGGCTAACGGGAATTGTGCCTACAGGTAGTAGGGCCAGGGAAAGAAGTTACCAGAGGAGCAAGGCCCTGGGGAAGAAGGGCCCAGGGGAACAGGACTGGAGGGAATAGGGCCCAGGGGAACAGGGCCAGGGGGAAGAGGGAAAAAGGACAGGAGGATCTGTGGAGCAGTGCCCAGGAGAGCAGAGTGAGTAGGAGCAGAGACCAGGGGTAGCAGTACTAGAGGAGCACAGCCCAGGGGAGCAGGGACAGGGGGGGTCAGGGCCCAGGAGAGGAGGCCAAGGGGAATAGGATCAAGGAGAGTAGGTCCAGGGTCAGAGGGCCCAAGGAACCAGGACTGGGGGAGCAGGGCTCAAGGGAGAAGGGCCAGTGGGAGCTGGGCCCAGAAGGAGCAGGACCACGTGGAGCAGGCCCCATAGAAAGGAGGCCTACGGGGAGAAAGACCCAGGAGAGCATGGCTAGGAAGAGCAGATCCTACAGGGAGTTGGGGCACGGGAAGCAAAACCAGGTTAGCAGCGACAATGGATAGCAGGACCAGGGAGAGGAGGGACCAGGGGGAGCGGGGCAGCGGGGAACCAGGGTCCATGGAAGCAAATCAGGGGAAGTAGGGCCCAGAGAGCAGGTCCAGGGGTGAGCAGGGCCCAGTGATGAACGGCAAGGAGGAGCAGGGTCTGGGGGAGCAGAACCAGAGGGAGCAGGTCCCAGGGGAGCAAGATCAGGAGGAACAGGTCCAGGAAGAGCAGGGCCAGGGGGAGCGGGGCCCAAGGAAGCAGGACCAGGGAGAGCAGGGCCAAGAAGTTGCAGTACTCAGGGGAAACAGAGCCCAGGGGGAGTAGGGCACATGGGAGCAGGGCACATGGGAACAGGGCCAGGAGGAGCAGGTTTTAGGTTGACCAGTACCAGGAGGAGCAGGTTCCGGGGGAGCAGGCCTCGGGGAGGCAGTGCGAGGGACAGCAGTGCCAGGGATAGCAGGGTCCTAAGGTAAGCAGGACAGGGGGGAGCAGGGCCCAGGGAGAGCAGGTCCAGGGGTAGCAGAGCCCAGTACATCAGTGCTAGGGATAGCAGAGTCCACAGAGATTAGGGGCAGGGAGAGCAGTACAGGTGAGCAGGGCCCATGGGGAACAGGACCAGGGGGAGCAGGGCCTAGGGGGAGCAGGGCACAGGGAAAACAGGGCCCTCGGGGACCACAGCCCAAGAGCAGGACCAGGGAAGAGCGGGACTCAGTGAGCAGTACCACGAGGAGCAGGGCCCAAGGGGGAGAAGGGCCCAGCAGAGCAGGGCCAGGAGGAAAAGGGCCCAGGGGAGCAGGGCCAGGGGGAGCAGGCCCAGAGATTAGGGCCCTGGGGAACACAGTCAGGGGAGCAGGAACAGGGGAGCAGGACTGGAGGGAGTAGGGCTCAGGGGACAGAGCCAGGGTGGGCAGGGCCCAAGAGGAGCAGGTGGGGCAGGTTCCAGGGAGAGGAGTATTAGAGGACCAGGGATGAGGAGAGCAAGGCTAGGAGTGAAGAGCCCACAGGTTGTAGAGCCAGGAGGAGAAGGGCCAAGGGAGCAGGGCCCAGGCGGAAAAGGGCCCAGGGAGAGCATTACCAGGGGGAGCAGGTCCTGGAGGAGTTGGTCCCGGGGAAGTAGGGCAAGGGGGAGCTGGGATAGCTGGAGCAAGACCCAAGAGAAGCAGGGAACAGGGGAGAAGAGCCCAGGGGAGCAGGCCCCATAGAAAGGAGGCCTACGGGGAGAAAGGCCCAGGAGAGCATGGCTAGGGGGAGCAGATCCCACAGGGAGTTGGGGCATGGGAAGCAAAACCAGGGTAGCAGGGACAATGGAGAGCAGGACTAGAGGGAGGAGGGACCAGGGGAGCAGGACACAGGGGAACCAGGGTCCAGGGAAGCAAAATCAGGGGGAGCAGAGACCAGAGAGCAGGTGCAGGGGTGAGTCGGTCCAGTGGGGAAGGGCCAGAAGGAGCAGGGTCCGGGGGAGCAGGACCAGAGGGAGCAGGTCTCAGGGGAGCAGGATCAGGAGGAACAGGTCCAGGGGGAGCAGGGCCAGTGGGAGCGGGGCCCAAGGAAGCAGGACCAGGGAGAGCAGGGCCAAGAAGTTGCAGTGCTCAGGGGGAACAGAGCCCAGGGGTAGCAGGGCACATGGGAATAGGGCCAGGAGGAGCAGGTGTTAGGTTGAGCAGTACCAGGAGGAGCAGGTAACGGGGGAGCTGGCTCTGGGGAAGCAGTGCGAGGGACAGCAGGGCCAGGGACAGCAGGGTCCTTGGGTAAGCAGGAAAGGGGGGAGCAGGGCCCAGGGAGAAGCGGGCCAGGGGTAGCAGAGCCGAGTAGATCAGTGCTAGGGATAGCAGAACCCACAGAGAGTAGGGGCAGAGAGACCAGTACAGGTAAGCAGGGCCCATCGGGAACAGGACCAGGGGGAGCAGGATCCAGGGGGAGCAGGGCCTAGGGGAAGCAGGGCACAGGGAAAACAGGGCCCAGGGGAAGCAGAGCCCAAGAGCATGACCAGGGGAGAGCGGGACCCAGTGAGCAGTGCCACGAGGAGCAGAGACCAATGAGGAGAAGGGCCCAGCAGAGCAGGGCCAGGAGGAAAAGAGCCAAGGGGGGCACGGCCCAGGAGAGCCGGGCCCAGGGGTGCAGGGCCAGGGGGAGCAAGCACAGAGAGCAGGACCCTGGGGAACAGAGTCAAGGGAACAGGAACAGGGAGCAGGACTGGAGCAAGTAAGGCCCAGAAGTCAAGGCCAGGGTGGGCAGGGACCAGGAGGAGCAGGTGGGGCAAGGTCCAGGGAGAGGAGTATTAGAGGACGAGGGATGAGGAGAACAAGGATAGGGGTGCAGAGCCAACAGGGAGTAGAGCCAGGAGGAGAAGGGCCAGGGGAGCAGGGCCCAGGCAGAAAAGGGCCAGGGAGAGCATTACCAGGGGGAGCAGGTCCTGGAGGAACCGGCCCCGGGGAAGTAGGGCAAGGGGGAGCTGGGATAGGGGGAGCAAGGCCCAAGAGAAGCAGGGAACAGGGGGAGAAGGGCCCAGGGGAGCAGGGCCCATGCGGAGCAAGAGCAGGTGGAGCAGGGCCCAGGGGGGAAGGGTCCAGGGGAAGTAGGGTGCAGAGGAGCATGGCCCAGGGGAGCAGGGCCAGGTGAGCAAGGCCAGAGGAAATGGGGCCCGGGGAAGCAGGAACAGGGCGAGCAGGGCTAAGCGGGAGCAGGACTCAGGAAGAGGTGAGCCCAGTGTGGAGCAGGGCTCAGGAAAGTAGTTCTAGGAGGAGCAGGGCCCAGGAGAATCAGAAATCAGGGAGAATACGGTCCAGGGTATTACGGACCATTTAGGGCAAGACCATGGGGAGCAGAGCCCATGGAGAGCAGGACCCAGGCGCAGCAGGGCTCAGGAGAGCAGTGCCCAGAAGGAGCAGGGTCAAGGGAAGCGGGGCCAGGGGAAGCAGGGCTGAGGAGGAGCAGGCCCAGGGGAGCAGGGCCATGGGTTGCAGGGCCAGGAGTTAGGTCCAGGAGGAGCAAGCCCCATGGGGAACAGAGCCATGGCTATCAGGAACAAGTGGAGCAGGACACAAGGACAGCAGAACCAAGGGATTAGGGCCAGGGGGAGAAGGGCCCAATGCAAGAGGGAGCAGTCACCCAGGAAATCGGGACCAGAGGGAGCAGGGCCAAATTGAGCTGGGCCCAGGGGAGCAGGGTCAGGGGGAATACAGCCTGAGTGAGCAGGACCAGAGGGAGCATGGCCCAGGGGAGCAGGACCACAGAGGAGGACAGCTTAGGGGAGTAGGGCCCAGAGGTGCAGAGCCAGGGGGAACAGGGCAAGGAGGAGCATGGCTAGGAGGATCAGGGCCCAGGAGAAGCAGAGAACAAGGGAAGAAGGGTCCGGGGTAGCAGAGCCCATGGGGAGCAATACCAGGGGCAGCAGGGCCCAAGTGGGAAGGTCCCAGGGGGAATAGGGCACAGGGGAGCAGAGCCAAGGAGGAGTATGGCCCAGGGGAGCTGGCCCAAGGAAAGCAGGGACTAGAAGAACAGGGCCCATGGGGAGCAGGGCCAGGGCGAAGGGCCCATGGGGAGCAGGGCCAGGGGAAGCAGGACACAAGGGGTGCAGGACCCAGGGGAGCAGGCCAAGTGGGAGCGGGTTCCAGGTTGAATAAGGCCCAGGAGGAGCATAACCAGGGGGAGCAGGGCCCTGGGGAGCAGGACTGGAAGGAGTAGGGCCCAGGGGAGCAGAACCAGGGCCAGGTGGATCAGGGTCCAGGAAGAGGAGGACCAAGGGAAGCAGGGCCCAGGAGAGCAGGGCTAGGGAGTGCAGAGTCCACAGGGAGGAGGGCCAGAGGGAGTATGGCCTATGGCGAACAGTATCAGGGAGAGCATGGCCCTGGGAAGCAGGGACATGGGGAGTGGGTCCAGGAGGAAAAGTGCCAAGGGTAGTAGGGCCCAGGGAGAGAACTACCTGGGGGTGCAGGGCCCCAGAGTTCAGGCCCAGGGGAGCATGTCCCATGGGGAGCAGCGGTTGGAGGTGCATGGCTCAGTTGTATGGTCTAGGGGGAGCAGATCCCATAGGGAGTAATGCCAGGGGAAGCAGAGTCAAGGGTAAGAGAGTTTGGAGTAGCAGGGCACAGGGAAGCAGGGCCTAAGAGAGGAGGGCCAGGGGAGCCAGTTCCATAGGGAGTCCAGTCCAGGAAACAGGACCAGGGAAGCAAGGCCAAGGGGGAGGTAGGTCCAGGAAAGCATGACCAGAGGGAGCTGGGCCCAGGGTAGGAGGGCCTAGAGGAGCAGAGCCAGGGGGAGCAGAGCCCAGGGAAGAAGGCCAATCGAAGCAAGGCCCAGAAGAGCAGTGCAAAGGGGAGCAGGGCCTGGTGTGCAGGGCCCAGGGGAGCAGGACTGCGAGAATTAGGGCCCAAGGAACCAGGACCATGAGGAGCAGCACCCAGGAGGAGCAGGACCGGGCAGAGCAGGGCCCAGGGAGAGGAGGACCAGGGGGTGCAGATCCCAGGAGAGCAGGGCTAAGGGGAACAGTGCCTACAGGGAGTAGGGCCAGGGAAAGAAGTTTCCAGAGGAGCAGGGCCAAAGGGAGCATAGCCAGGGAGAAAAGGACAAGGGGGACAAGGGCCCAGTGAGAGCAGTACCATGGATAGCAGGTCCCAGAGGAGGAGGCCCAGGGAAGCAGGGCAATAGGGAGCAGGAACAGGGGAAGCAGAACCCAGGAGAAGCAGGGAACAGTGGGATAAGGGACCGGGGGAGCTGGGCCCATGGGGAGCAGGGCCCAGGGGATGAAGGGCCCAGGGGAACAGGACTGGAGGGAATAGGGCCCAGGGGAACAGGGCCAGGGGGAAGAGGGCCAAAGGACAGGAAGATCTGGGGAGCAGGGCCCAGGAGAGCAGGGCTAGTAGGAGCATAGCCCAGGGATAGCAGTACTAGAGGAGCACAGCCCAGGAAAGCAGGGACAGGGAGGTTCCGGGCCCAGGGGAGCAGGCCAGCGGGAATAGGACGAAAGAGAGCAGGTCCAGGGTGGTAGGGTCCAAGGAACCAGGACTGGGGGGAGCAGGGCCCAGGGGAGAAGGGCCAGTGGGAGCAGGGCCCACAGGGAGTGGGGCCTGAGGGATCAGGGACAGGGGAGCAGGGCTCAAGGGTAGCAGAGCCCAGGGGGTAGAAGGGCCAAGTGAAGCAGGGCCAGGAGGATCAGGGCCCAGGGGTATCAGTACCAGAGGAGCACAACCCAGGGGAGCAGGGACAGGGAGGATTAGGGCCCGGGGAGCAGGCCAGTGGGAATGGGACCAAGGAGAGCAGATCCAGGGTCGTAGGGTCCAAGGAACCAGGACTGGGGGGAGCAGGGCCCAGAGGAGAAGGGCCAGTGGGAGCAGGGCACGGGAGGAGCAGGACCACATGGAGCAGGCCCCATAGAAAGGAGGCCTATGGGGAGAAAGGCCCAGGAGAGCATGGCTAGGGGGAGCAGATCCCACAGGGAGTTGGGGCACGGGAAGCAAAACTAGGGTAGCAGGGATAATGGAGAGCAGAACCAGTGGGAGGCGGGACCAGGGGCAGTGGGACACATTTGAACCAGGGTCTAGGGAAGCAAAATCAGGGATAGCAGGGCACAGAGAGCAGGTTCAGGGGTGAGCCGGGCCCAGTGGAGAAGTGCCAGGAGGAGCAGGGTCCGGGGGAGCAAGACCAGAGTGAGCAGGACCCAGGGGAGCAGGATCAGGAGGAACAGGTCTAGGGGGAGCAGGGCCAGTGGGAGCGGGGCCCAAGGAAGCAGGTCCAGGAAGACCAGGACCACGAAGATGCAGTGCTCAGGGGGAACAGAGCCCACGGGGAGCAGGGCACATGGGTGCAGGTCCAGGAGGAGCAGGTCCCAGGGGGAGCAGTACCAGGAGGAGCAGGTACCGGGTGACCAGGCCCCTGGGAAGCAGTGCGAGGGACAACAGGGCCAGGGACAGCAGGGTCGTAGGGTAAGCAGGACAGGGGGGAGCAGGGCCCAGGGAGAGGAGGGCCAGGGGTAGCAGAGCCAAGTAGATCAATGCTAGGGATAGCAGAGCCCACAGGGAGTAGGGGCGGGGAGAGGAGTACAGGTGAGCAGGGCCCATGGGTATCAGGACCAGGGGGAGCAGGATCCAGGGGGAGCAGGGACTAGGGGGAGCAGGCACAAGGAAAACAGGGCCCAGGGGAGAAGAGCCCAAGAGCAGGACCAGGGGAGAGCGGAACCTAGTGAGCAATGCCATGAGGAGGAGGGCCCAGGGGGAGAAGGGCCCAGCAGAGCAGGGCCAGGAGGAAATGGGCCCAGGGGAGGCAAGGCCCAGGAGAGCAAGACCCAGGGGAGCAGGACAGAAGGAGCAGGCCCAGAGAGCAGGGCCCTGGGGAACAGAGTCAGGGGAGCAGGAACAGGGGCGCAGTTCTGCAGGGAGTAGGGACCAGGAGACAGGGCAATGGTGGTACCCCTGGACCCTGATCCACCTGGCCCTGGTTCTGCTCCCCTGGGCCCTACTCCCTCCAGTCGTGGTCCCCAGGGCCCTGCTCCCCCTGGTTATGCTCTTCCTGGGCCTTGGTCAACCTGGAACCCGCTCCCACTTGGCCTGCTCCCCTGGGCCCTGCACCCCTTGTGTCCTAGTTCCCCTGGCCCTGCTCCCCATGGGCCTTGTTCTTCTGGTCCCTGCTTTCCCTGGGCCTGCTCCCCTGGGCCATACTCCTCCTTGGCTCTGCTCCCTGTGCCCTATTCCCCCTGGGACCGTCCCACTTGGGCCCTGCTGCCCCTGGTATTGCTCCCCATGGGCTCTGCTCCCCTGGACCCTTCTTCCCCTGTTCTCTGCTTCTCCTGGGCCCTGATCCCTCTAGCCATGATCCTCCTTGCCCTGTTCCCCCTGGCTCTGCACCTCTGGGCCCTACTACCCTGAGCTGTGCTCCTCTGTGGCCCTGCTCCCATGGGCCATGCTCCCTCTGGTCCTGCTCACTCAGGCTGTATTCCCCCTGAGTCTGCTCCCCTGGGCCCTGCTCTATTGGGCCCTGCTCCCTCTTGTCCTGATTTCCTGGGTGACTGCTCCCCCTTGCATTGGGCCCTTCTCCCCCTGGCCCTAAACCCCTGGTTCTGCTCTCCTTGTGTCCTGCTCCACTTGGTCCTGATAGCCATGGCCCTGCTCCCCAACGGGCTTGCTCCTCCTGGAACTAACCCCTGGCCCTGCAGCCCCTGGCCCCGCTCCCCTGGGCCCTGCTCCTCCTCAGCCCTGCTTCCCCTGGCCCTGCTTCCCTTGACCCTGCTCCTTCTAGGCCCTGCTCCCCTGAGCCCTGCTCCCCCTGGGTCCTGCTCTCCGTGGGCTCTGTTCCCCATGGTCTTGCCCCAAATGGTCTGTAATACCCCGGACCCTATTCTCCCTGATTTCTGATTCTCCTGGGCCCTGCTCCTCCTGGCCCTGCTTTCCTGGGCCCTGCTCCCCACTGGGCTAACCTCTTCCTGAGTCCTGCTCCCGCTTAGCCCTGCTTGCCCTGTTCCTGCTTCCCCGGGCCCCATTCCCTCTGGCCCTGCTCACCTGGCCCTGCTTTCCTCGGCCCAACTTCCCCTGGCCCTGCTCCCTGGGCCAGGCTCCTCTGCACCCTACTTCCCCTGGACACTTCCCCCCTGGGCCTGCTCCACCTGCTCTTGCTCCACATGGGCCCTGCTCCCCTGGGCCCTTCTCATCCTGCTCCCTGCTTCTCTTGGTCCTTGCTCCCCCTATCGCAACTCCCCCTTGCCCTACTTCCGCGGGGCCTACTCCTTCAGGACCGGCTCCCCCTGGTAATGCTCTCCCTGGCCCTTTTCCGCCTGGGCCCTGCTCGCCTGGCCCTTCTCCTCCTGGCTCTACTCCCTGTGGGCTCTGCACCCCTAGCCTTGCTCTCCTCATCCCTGGTCCTCTAATACTCCTCTTCCTGGACCCTGCCCCACCATGGCCCTGTCCCCTTGGCCCTACTTCCCCGAGTCCTGCACCCCTGTTCCTGCTCCCCTGACTCTTTTCCCCAGGGCCCTAATCTCTGGGCCTGCTCCCCCTGTCCCTGCTCCCCTGGGCCCTGCTCTCCTGGGCCCTGCCCCCCCTGGTCTCTTTTCCTTTTGGCCCTGCTCTGCTGTGCCCTTCTCCCCCTTGGGCCCTGCTTCACGTGGCACTGCTCACTGGGTCCCGCTCTCCCGTAGTCCTGCTCTTGGGCTCTGCTCCCCCTGGGCCCTGTTTTCCCTGTGCCCTGCTCCCCCAAGACCCTGCTCTCCCTGGTCCTGTTCCCCATGGGCCCTGCTCACCTGTACTGCTCTCCGTGCCCCTACTCCCTGTGGGCTCTGCTATCCCTAGCACTGATTTCTGGGCTCTGCTACCCCTGGCCTTCCTCTCCCTGTGCCCTGCCACCCCCTGTCCCTCCTCTCCCTTGGCCCTGCCACCCCCTGTCCTGCTTAACCTAGGACCCTGCTGTCCATGGGCCTGCTGTCTCTCACACTGCTTCCCTGGGGCCTGCTCCCCTGGACCTGCTCCTCCTGGTACTGCTCCCCCTCGTGTTGCTCCCTTTGGGATCTGCTCCTCTTGGCCCTGCTCCCATGTGCCCTGCTCCCATGTGACCAGCTCCCCCTGGGCTCTGTTTCCCCTGAGCACTGCAACTTTTTGGCCCTGTTCTCCCTGGTCCTGCTTCCTTGGGCCCTGCTCCCACTGGTCCTGCTCCCCCTGGACCTGTTCCTCCTGATCCTGCCTCCCGGGGACCTGCTCTCTCTGGTCCTGCTCCCCCAGACCCTTCTCCTTCTGGCCCTTCTCCACTGGGCCCTGCTCCCCCCAGTCCTGGTTCCTTGGGCCCTACGACCCTGGACCTGTTCTCCTTGGTCCTATTCCCCCTGGCCTGCTCCCCTGGGCCCTGACCCTCACTGTCCCTGCTCCCCTGAAATGTGCTCTTCTAGTACTGCTACCCCTGGGCTCTGCTCCTACTAGCCCTGCTCTCCTGGGCCCTGCTCCCCAGATCCTCCTGTCCTTTGGCCCTGTTCCTCCTGGCCCTGTTCCCCTGGGCCTTATTCCCTCCAGTCCTGTTCCCCTGGGCCCATCATCCCCTGGGCCCTGCTCCCCATGGGCCTAGCTCCCCCGGGCCCTAATCCCCCTGTTCCCTGCTTCTTTTCGGTTCTGCTTCCCCTGGCCCTGCTCCCTATTACCCTGCTTTCCTGGGCCTCCTCCCCTGGGACCTGCTATCCCTGGTACTGCTCTCACTGGGCCCTTGTCCCCCTTGCCCGTTTCTTCCTGGCTATGCTCCCCTGGGCCCTGCTCCTCTTGTAACTTCTTTCGCTGGCCCTACTCCCTGTAGGCACTGTTCCCCTTAGCCCTGCTCTCCTGGGCTCTGCAGCCCCTGGTCCTCCTCTCCCTGGGCCCTGCTCTGCCCAGTCCTGCTCCTCCTGGGTGCTGCTCCTCATGGTCCTGCTCCCTTGGGCCCTACTTCCTGCAGTCCTGCTCCCCTGGACCTTTCACACCAGGCCCTGCTCTTCTGGGCCTTGATTCCCTTGGCCTTCTCCCCTGGGCTCTGCTCCCCCTGGCACTGCTCCCCCTGTCCCTTTTCTTCTGGCTCTACTCCCCCTGGCTCTTCTCCCCTGGGGCCTGCTACTCTGGGACCTGATCTCCCTGACCCTTCTCCCTTGTGTCCTGCTCTCCCTGGCCGTTATGCTTTGGGTCCTTCTCCCCCTGTGTCCTGCTCCCCTGGGACGAGCACCCCCTATGTCCTGGTTCCCCCTGCCCTGCTCCCCTGGATTGTTCTTCCTTTGGTCCTGCTTCCCCTGCGCCCTGCTCCTCCGGGCCCTGCTCTCCATGTCCTGTTCTTTTCTTGGCTCTGCTCACCAGGCCCTGCTCCCCTGGGCCCTGCTCTTCTGGGTCTTGCTTCCCTTGGCCTTCTCCCCTGGGCTCTGCTCCCCCTGGCTCTACTCCTCTAGGCCCTCCTACCCTGGGCCCTGCTCCCTCTAGTCCTGCTTTCCTGGACCTACCTCCTTCTTGGCCTTGCTTTCCGGGTCCTGTTTCCTGGGCTCTACTCCCTATGGAACTGGCCCCCCTGGCCCTCCTCTCCTAGGCCCTGCTTCCCTGTGCCCTGCTACTCCAAACTCTGCTACACCTGACTCTGCTCCCCCTGGCCCTATTCCCTGTGGGCTCTGCTCCTACTATCCCTGCTCTCCTGGTCCCTACTCCCCAGATCCTCCTGTCTTTTGGCCCTGTTCCCCTGGGCCCTATTCCCTCCAGTCCTGTTCCCCTGGGCGCTTCTTCCCCTGGGCCTTGCTCCCCATGGGCCCAACTCCCCAAGGCCCTTATCCCCCTGTTCCCTGCTTCTCCTGGGTTCTGCTTCCCCTGACCCTGCTCCCTATTGCCCTGCTTCCCTGGGCCTCCTCCCCTGGGACCTGCTATCCCTGGTACTGCTCTCACTGGGCCCTTGTCCCCGTTTCCTTTTTCTCCCTGGCTATGCTCCCCTTTGTCCTGCTCCTCTTGTAACTTTTTTCCCTGGCCTTACTCCCTGTAGGCACTTTTTCCCGTAGCCCTGCTCTCCTGGGCTCTGCATCCTCTGGTCCTCCTCTCCCTGGGCCCTGCTCTGCCCAGTCCTGCTCCTCCTGGGTGCTGCTCCTCCTGGTCCTGCTCCCTTGGGCCCTACTTCCCGCAGGCCTGCTCCCCTGGGCCCTGCACACCAGGCCCTGCTCCCCTGGGCCATACTTTTCAGGGCCATGCTTCCCTTGGCCTTCTCCCCTGGGCTCTGCTCCCCCTGGCTCTGATCCTCTAGGCCCTCCTACCCTGGGCCCTGCTCCCTCTGCTCCTGCTTTCCTGTACATACCACCCCTAGGCCTTGCTCCCCGGGTCCTGCTTCCTGGGCTCTACTCCCTATGGAACGGCCACCCTGGCCCTCCTCTCCTAGGCTCTGCTTCCCTGTGCCCTGCTACTCCAAACTCTGCTACCCCTGACTCTGCTCCCCCTGGCCCTACTCCCTATGGGATCTGCTCCCGCTAGACCATGCACCTGAGCCATGCACCTCCAACGGCTGCTCCCCATGGGACCTGCTCCCCTGGGCCTGAAGTCCGGGGCTCTGCACCCCCAGGTACTTCTCTCCCTGGGCCCTTATACCCTTGGCCCTTTTCCTCCTGGCCCCAGTCCCCATGGCCATCTCCCCCGGGCCATGCTCTCTCTAATACTGTTTCCCATTGGCCCTACTGCCTCTGGCTCTCCTCCCTGTTTGCTCTGCACTCCCTAGCCCTGCTCTCCTGGGACCTGCTCCCCTTGGTCCTCCTCTTCCTGAACCCTGATCCACCTGGCCCTGGTTCTGCTCCCCTGGGCCCTACTCCCTCCAGTCCTGCTCCCCAGGGCCCTGCTCCCCCTGGTTATTCCCCTCCTGGGCCTTGGTCAACCTGGAACCCACTCCCACTTCGCCTGCTCCATTGGGCCCTGCACCCCTTGTGTCCTCCTTCCTCTGGCCCTGCTCCACATGGGACATTTCGCCCTGGCCCTGCTCCACATGGGTCCTGTTCATCTGGTCCCTGCTTTCCCTGGGCCTGCTCCCCTGGGCCATACTCCTCCTTGGCTCTGCTCCCCTGTGCCCTATTCCCCCTGGGACCTTCCCACTTGGGCCCTGCTCCCCCTGGTATTGCTCCCCATGGGCTCTGCTCCCCTGGACCCTTCTTCCCCTGTTCTCTGCTTCTCCTGGGCCCTGATCCCCCTAGCCATGCTCCTCCTTGCCCTATTCCCCCTGGCTTTGCACCTCTGGGCCCTACTCCCCTGAGCTGTACTCCTCTGTGCCCCTGCTTCCTCTGGTCCTGATTTCCTAAGTGACTGCTCTCCCTTGTATTGGGCCCTTGTCCCCCTGGCCCTAATACCCTGCTTCTGCTCTCCTTGTGGCCTGCTCCACTTGGTGCTGATAACCATGGCCCTGCTCCCCATGGGGGTTGCTCCTCCTGGACCTAACCCCTGGCCCTGCAACTCCTGGCCCTGCTCCCCTGGGCCCTGCTCCTCCTCAGCCCTGCTTCCCCTGGCCCTGCTTCCCTTGACCCTGCTCCTTCTGGGCCCTGCTCCCCTGAGCCCTGCTCCCCCTGGGTCCTGCTCTCCATGGGTTCTGCTCCCCATGGTCTTGCCCCACATGGTCCGTGATACCCTGGACCCTATTCTCCCTGATTTCTGATTCTGCTGGGCCCTGCTCCTCCTGTTCCTGCTTCCCCTGGCCCCATTCCCTCTGGCCCTGCTCCCCCTGGGCCCTGTTTTTCCTGTGCCCTGTTCCCCCTAGGCCCTTCTCCCCCTGGATCCTGCTCCCCCTGGTCCTGTTTCCCATGAGCCCTGCTCACCTGTACCTCTCTCCCTGCCCCTACTCCCTGTGGGCTCTGCTATCCCTAGCACTCATCTACTGGGCTCTGTTAACCCTGGCCCTCCTCTCCCTGGGCCCTGCTCCCCGCTGTCCTGCTTACCCTAGGACCCTGCTGACCCTGGCCCTGCTGTCCCTCGCACTGCTTCCCCAGGGCCTGCTCCCCCGGTACCTGCTCCTCCTGGTAGTGCTCCCCCTGTTCTTGCTCCACTTGGGCCCTGCTCTTCCTGGCCGTGCTCCCATGTGCCCTGCTCCCCCTGGGCTCTGTTCCCTTGATCACTGCAACTTCTTGGCCCTGCTCCCTCTGTTCCTGTTCCCCAGACCCTGCTCTTCCTGGCCCTTCTCCACTGGGCCCTGTTCACCCCTGGACCTGCTCTCTTGGCCCTGCTCCCCTTGAATTTGCTTCCCTGGACCCTGGTACCCCTGTGTCCCACTCCCCCTGTTCCCTCCTCCCCCTGGTTCTGTTCTCCATTGTCCCTGCTACCTTGGTTTTGCTTCCCGTGCCCCAAATCCTTGTGGGATGTGCTCCCCCTAGCCATGCTCTCCTGGGCCTTTATACCCTTAGGCCTCCTTTCTATGGGGCCTGCTCCACGTGGTCCTGCTCCACCTGGGTCCTGCTTCCACTGGCCCTTATCTCGTGGGCCCTGCTCCCCCCAGTCCTGGTTCCTTTGTTCCCTACGTCCCTGGACCTGCTCTTCTTGGTCCTATTCCCCCTGGCCTGCTCCCCTGGGCCCTGATCCTCCCTGTTACTGCTCCCCTGGGCTGTGCTCCTCTGGTACTGCTAGCCCTGGGCCCTGCTCCTCCTGGCCCTGCTCCTCTAGGCCCTTCTACCCCCTGGGCTTCGCTACTCTCGAGCCCTGCTCCCCTGTCCCTGCTCCCTCAGGCCCCACTCCCTGTGGGCTCTGCTCCTACTCCCCTGCTCTCCTGGGCCCTGCTACCCAGATCCTCCTGTACTTTGGCCCTCTTCCCCCTGGCCCTGTTCCCATGGGCCCTATTGCCTCCAGTCCTGTTCCCCTGGGCACTTCTTCCCCTGGGCCCTGCTCCCCATGGGCTCAGCTCCCCGGGCCCTTATCCCCCTGTTCCCTGCTTCTACTGGGTTCTCCTTCTCCTGGCCCTGCTCCCTATTGCCCTGCTTCCCTGGGCCTCCTCCCCTGGGACATGTTATCCCTGCTACTACTCTCACTTGGCCCTTGTCCCCGTTGCCCTTTTCTCCCTGGCGGTGCTCCCCTGGGCTGTGTTCCTCTGGTAACTTCTTTCCCTGGACCTACTCCCTGTAGGCACTTTTCCCCTTAGCCCTGCTCTCCTGGGCTCTGCAACCCCTGGTCCTCCTCTCCCTGGGCCCTGCTCTGCCCGGTCCTGTTCCTCCTGGGTGTTGCTCCTCATGGTCCTGCTCCCATGGGCCCCACTTCCCACAGTCCTGCTTTTCTGGGCCCTGCACACCAGGCCCTGCTCCCCTGGGCCCTGCTCTTCTGGGTCTTGCTTCCCTTGGCCTTCTCCCTTGGGCTCTGCTCCCCCTGGCTCTGCTCCTCTAGGCCCTCCTACGCTGGGCCCTGCTCCCTCAGGTCCTGCTTTCCTGGACCTACTTCCCTCTTGGCCTTGCTCACCCGGTCCTGTTTCCTGGGCTCTAATCCCTATGTAACTGGCCCCCCTGGCCCTCCTCTCCTAGGCCCTGCTTGCCTGTGCCCTACTACTGCAAACTCTGCTACTCCTGACTCTGCTCCCCCTGGCCCTACTCCCTATGAGCTCTGCTCCCCCTAGACCATACCCCTGAGCCATGCACCTCCAACCGCTGCACCCCATGGGACCTGCTCCCCTGCACCTGAACTCCGGGGCCCTACACCCCCAGGTACTTCTCGCCCTGGGCCCTTCTACCCTTGAGCTTTTCCTCCTGGCCCCACTCCCCATGGCCCTGCTCCCAAGGGCCATGCTCTCCCTGACACTGTTCCCCATTGGCCTTACTCCCTGTGGGCTCTGCACTCCCTAGTTTGCTGTCCTGGGCCTTGCTTTCCCTGGGCCTGCTCCCCTGGGCCATAGTCCTCCTTGGCTCTGCTCCCCTGTGCCCTATTCCCTTGGGACCTTCCCACTTGGGCCCTGCTCCCCCTGGTATTGCTCCCCATGGGCTCTGCTCCCCCGGACCCTTCTTCCCCTGTTCTCTGCTTCTCCTGGACCCTGATCCCCCTAGCCATGCTCCTCTTTGCCCTGTTCCCCCTGGCTCTGCACCTCTGGGACCTACTCCCCTGAGCTGTGCCCTCTGTGGCCCTGCTCCCCTGGGCCATGCTCTCTCTGGTCCTGCTCACTCAGGCTGTATTCCCACTGACCCTGCTCTACTGGGCCCAGCTCTATTTAGCCCTGCTCCCTCTGGTTCTGATATTATGGGTGACTGCTCCCCCTTGCATTGGGCCCTTCTCCCCCTGGTCCTAATCCCCTGGTTCCTCTCTCCTTGTGGCCTGCTCCACTTGGTCCTGATAACCATGGCCCTGCTTTCCATGGGACTTGCTCCGTCTGGACCTAACTCCTGGCCCTGCACCCTCTGCCCTGCCCCCCTGGGCCCTGCACCTCCTCAGCCCTGCTTCCCCTGGCCCTGCTTCCCTTGACCCTGCTCCTTCTGGGCCCTGCTCCCCTGATTTCTGCTCCCTGAGTCCTGCTCTCCATGGGCTCTGCTTCCCATGGTCTAACCCCACATGGTCCGTAATACCCCGGACCCTATTCTCCCTGATTTCTGATTCTCCTGGGCCCTGCTCCTCCTGGCCCTGTTTTCTGGGCCCTGCTCCCCACTGGGCTCACCTCTTCCTGAGTTCTGCTCCCGCTTATCCCTGCTCGCCCTGTTCCTGCTTCCCCGGGCCCCATTCCCTCTGGCCCTGCTCACATGGCCCTGCTTTCCTGGGCCCTATTTCCCCTGGCCATGCTCCCCTGGGACATGCTCCTCTGGACCCTGCTCCCCTGCACCCTACTTCCCCTGAACACTTCCCCCCTGGGCCCTGCTTCGCCTGGTCTTGCTCCTCATGGGCCCCGCTCCCCTGGGCCCTTCTCCCCCTATTCCCACTTCTCTTGGGCCTTGCTCCCCCTATCCCAGCTCCCCCTTGCCCTACTTCCCCGGGGTCCGCACTTACAGGACCTGCTCCCCCTGGTAATGCTCTCCCTGGGCCCTTTTCCGCCTGGGACCTGCTCCCCTGGCCCTTCTCCTCCTGGCTCTACTCCCTGTGGGCTCTGCACCCCTAGCCTTGCTCTCTTCATCCCTGGTCCTCTAATACTCCTCTCCCTGGACCCTGCCCCACCTGCTCCTCCTGCGCCCTGCCCACCCTGGCCCTGTCCCCTGGGCCCTACTCCCTCCAGTCCTGCTCCCCTGTACCTGCTCCCCTGACTCTGTTCCCCAGGGTCCTGCTCTCTGGGCCTGCTCCACCTGGCACTGCTCCCCTGGGCCCTGCTCTGCTGGGCCCTTCTCCCCCTTGGTCCCTGATCCTCGTGGCACTGCTCACTGGGTCCCGCTCTCCCCTGGTCCTGCTCTTGGGGCCTGCTCCCCCTGGGCCCTGTTTTCCCTGTGCCCTGCTCCCCCTAGGCCCTGCTCCCCCTGGATCCTGCTCCCCCTGGTCCTGTTCGCCATGGTCCCTGCTAACCTGTTCTGCTCTCACTGCCCCTATTTTCTGTGGGCTCTGCTATCCCTAGCACTGATCTACTGGGCTCTGCTACCCCTGGCCCTCCTCTCCCTGGGCCCTGCTACCCCCTGTCCTGCTTACCCTAGGATCCTGCTGTCCCTGGCCCTGCTGTCCCTTGCACTGCTTTCCCTGGGCCTGCTCCTCCTGGTACTGCTTCCCCTGGTCTTGCTCCCCTTGGGCCCTGCTCCTCCTGGCCCTACTTTCATGTGTCCTGCTCCCATGTGCCCTGCTCAACCTGGGCTCTGTTCTCGCTGAGCACTGCAACTTCTTGGCCCTGCTCCCCCTGGACCTGTTCCTCCTGATCCTGCTCCCCTGGGACCTGTTCCCACTGGTCCTGCTCCCCCAGACTCTGCTCCTCCTGGCCCTTCTCCACTGGGCCCTGCTCACCCCTGGACCTGCTCTCTGGGCCCTGCTCCTCTTGATTGTGCTTCCCTGGACCCTGGTTCCCCTGTGTCCCGCTCCCCCTGGTCCCTCCTCCCCCTGGTCCTGCTCTCCATTGTCCCTGCTACCCTGGTTTTGCTTCCCGTGCCCCACCTTCCTGTGGGAACTGCTCCCCCTAGCCATGCTCTCCTGGGCCTTTCTCCCCGTAAGCCTCCTTTCTATAGGGCCTGCTCCATGTGGTCCTGTTCCTCCTGGGCCCTGCTCCTACTGGCCCTTCTCTCGTGGGCCCTGCTCCCCCAAATCCTGGTTCCTTGGGCCCTATGATCCTGGACCTGCACTCCTTGGTCCTATTCCCCCAGACCTGCTCCCCTGGGCCTGATCCTTCTTGTCCCTGCTTCCCTGGGCTGTGCTCCTCTGGTACTGCTACCCCTGGGCCCTGCTCCTCCTGGCCCTGCTCTGCTAGGCCCTCTACCCCCTGGGCTCTGCTACCCTCGAACCCTGCTCCCCTGTCCCAGCTCACTCAGGCCCCACTCCCTGTGGGCTCTGCTCCTACTAGCCCTGCTCTCCTGGGCCCTGCTCCCCAGATCCTCCTGTCCTTTGGCCCTCTTCCCCCTGGCCCTGTTCCCCTGGGTCCTATTCCCTCCAGTCCTTTTCCCCTGGGCCCTTCTTCTCCTGGGCCCTGCTCCCCATGGGCCCAGCTCCCCCGGGCCCTTATCCCCCTGTTCCCTGCTTTTCCTGGGTTCTGCTCCCCTGGCCCTGCTCCCTATTGCCCTGCTTCCCTGGGCCTCCTCCCCTGGGACCTGCTCTCCCTGGTATTGCTCTCACTTTGCCCTTGTCCCCCTTGCCCTTTTCTCCCTGGCTATGCTCCCCTGGTCCCTGCTCCTCTGGTAACTTCTTTCCCTGGCCCTACTCCCTGTAGGCACTGTTCCCCTTATCCCTGCTCTCCTGGGCTCTGCACCCCCTGGTCCTCCTCTCCCTGGGCCCTGCTCTGCCCGGTTCTGCTCCTCTGGGTGTTGCTCCTCATGGTCCTGCTCCCTTGGGCCCTACTTCCCGCAGTCCTGCTCCCCTGGGCCCTGCACACCAGGCCCTGCTCCCCTGGGCCCTGCTCTTCTGGGCCTTGCTTCCCTTGGCCTTCTCCCCTGGGCTCTGCTCCCCCTGGCACTGCTCCCCCTGGCCCTTTTCTCCTGGCACTACTTTCCCTGGCTCTGCTCCCCTGGGGCCTGCTACTCTAGGACCTGATCTCCCTGGCCCTTCTCCCTCTGTGTCCTGCTCTCCCTGGCCCTTCTGCTTTGGGCCTTGCTTCCCCTGTGTCCTGCTCCCCTGGAACCAGCTCCCCTATGTCCTGCTTCCCGTGGCCCTGCTCCACTGGGTTGTTCTTCCCCTGGTCCTGCTTCCCCTGGGCCCTGCTCCTCCTGGACCTTGTCTCCTGGGTCCAGTTCTTCCCTTGGCTCTGCTCCCCCTGAGCCCTGCTCCCCCTATGCCATGTTCCCCTGATTCTGCTTCTCTGGTCGCCTCTCCCTATGGCCCTGCTCCACCTGGCCTTTTTTCCCCTGACCCTGCTCCCCTAGGGTTTACTCCCCTTAGCCTTGCTCCCTCTGGTCTGCTCCCCCAGGCGCTGCTTCTCCTGGTTTTGCTCCCCTGGGCCTTGCTCCCCTTGGTTCTGTTCCCCTGGCCCTGGTTTCCCTGTGCCCTGCTCCCTTCTGACCCTGCTCCCTGGGCTCTTCTCCCCCTGGTTCTGCTCCCCCGTGGCCCTTTTTTCCCTGTGCCCTGCTACTCCTGGGCCCTGCTCCCCCTGGTCCTTCTCGCCATTGGCCCTTCTACCCTGGGCCCTGCTTCCTCTAGTCCTGCTCCCTTGGGCCCTGCTCTTCCTGGCCCTGCTCCCCTGGGCCCTGCTTTCTTGGGACCTGCTTCACCTGGCCCTGCTTCCCTGGTCTCTTCTCCCCCTGGCCCTGCTCCCCCTGGCCCTTTTATCCTGGCTCTGCTCAATGGGCCCTCCTCCAATGGTACCTTCTCTTCCTGACCCTGTTCCCTTGGGCTCTGCTCCTCGTGAGTCCTGCTCCCCCAGTCTGTGCTCCCCTAGGCCCTGCTCCCCCTTGGACCTGCTCTCCCTAGTCTTGCTTCCACAGGTCCCACTCCCTCTGGCCCTGCTCTCCCTGGCCCTGCTCCTTGGGCCCTGATCCCCTGGTTCTGCTCCCCCTGGGCCCTGCTCCTCTGGTCCTGCGCCCCCTGGCCCTACTCCCTGTGCCCTCTGCTCCCTCTAGCCCTGATCTCCTGGGGCCTGCTCCTCCTGGTCCTCCTCTCCCTGGGCCCTGCTCCCCCGTACCCTGCTCCCCCAGGCCCTGCTCCCCGGGGCCGTACTCCCCCCAGTCCTA
Source organism: Callospermophilus lateralis (assembly GCF_048772815.1). Classification (NCBI taxonomy): domain Eukaryota; kingdom Metazoa; phylum Chordata; class Mammalia; order Rodentia; family Sciuridae; genus Callospermophilus; species Callospermophilus lateralis. Next base: position 44,064 of record NW_027513746.1, read on the forward strand.
CTCCCCTGGGCCCTGCTTCTGCTGGTTCTGCTCCTCCTGGGCCCTGTTCCCCTGGGCCCTGCTCCCCCTGGGCCCTGCTCCCCCTGGGCCATGATCCTCCTGGGTCCTGCTCCCCCTAGTTTTGCTTCGCTGGACCCTGCTTCCCCTGGCCCTCTTCCCCAGACACTGCTCCCCAGGCCCTACTTCCCCAGGCCCTCTCCCCCAGTCCCTGCTCCCCCATGGCCCTGCTTCCCCAGGCCCTGCTCCCCCTAGACCTGTTCACCTTGGGCTCTGCTCCCTCTGGGTCAAGCTCCTCCTAGGACCTTCTCCCCTTGGTCCTGATCCCTGCTCCTAACTCCCCCTGGAACTGCTTGTCTGCACCTCATTCCCTTGGCCCTCCTCCCCCTGGCCCTGTTCCCCTTGAACCTGCTCCCCTGTACCCTGCTCCCTCTGGTCCTGTTTTCCTGGCCCTGCTCCCTATGGGCCCTGCTCCCTATGGGCCCTGCTCCCCATGGGCCATAAGCTTACTGGCCCTAATCCCTGGCCATGCTCCCCCTGGCTCTACTCACCTGGGCCCTGCTCTCTTGGGTCCTGCTTCCCCTGGCCCTGCTCCCCTGGGATATAGTTCCCCTGGGCCCATCTCCCCCTGGACCCTGCTCCCCCTTGTTTGCTCCCCATGGGCCCTGCTCCCCTGGGCCCTGCACCGTTTGTGTCCTGCTTCCGTTGGCTGCTCCCCATGGGCCCTTAGCCCTGGAACTTCTCCCCATGGGCCCTGCTCTTCTGGTCCCTGCTTTCCTTGCGCCTGCTCTCCTGGGCTATACTCCTCCTTGACTCTGCTCCCCTTGCCCTATTTCCCCTGGGACCTTCCCACTTGGGCCCTGCTCCCCCTGGTATTGCTCCCCATGGGCTCTGCTCTCCCTGACCCTTTTTCCCCTGTTCTCTCTTCTCCTGGACCCTGATCCCCCTAGCCATGATCCTCCTTGCCCTGTTCCCCCTGGCTCTGCACCTCTGGGGCCTACTCCCCTGAGCTGTGCTCCTCTGTGGCCCTGCTCCCCTGGGCCATGCTCCCCCTGGTCCTGCTCACTCAGGCTGTATTCCCCCTGACCCTGCTCCCCTGGGCCCAGCTCTATTTGGCCCTGCTCCGTCTGGTCCTGATTTCTTGTGTGACTGTTCCCCCTTACATTGGGCCCTTCTCCACCTGGCCTTAATCCCCTGGTTCTGCTCTCCTTGTGGCCTGCTCCAATTGGTCCTGATAACCATGGCCTTGCTCTCCATGGGGCTTGCACCTCCTGGACTTAACCCCTGGCCCTGAACACCATGGCCCTGCTCCCCTTTGCCCTGCTCCTCCTCAGCCCTGCTTCCCCTGGCCCTGCTTCCCTTGACCCTGCTCCTTTTGGGCCCTGCTCCCCTGAGCCCTGCTACCCCTGTGTCCTGCTCTCTGTGAGCTCTGATCCCCATGGTCTTGCCCCAAATGGTCCGTAATACCCCGGACCCTATTCTCCCTGATTTCTGATTCTCCTGGGCCCTGCTCCACTTGGCCCTGCTTTCCTGGGTCCTGCTCCCAACTGGGCTCACCTCTTCCTGAGTCCTGCTCCCGCTTAGCCCTGCTCGCCCTGTTCCTGCTTCCCCGGGCCCCATGCCTCTGGCCCTGCTCACCTGGCCCTGCTTTCCTGGGCCCAACTTCGCCTGGCCCTGCTCCCCTGGGCCATGCTCCTCTGCACCCTACTTCCCCTGGACCCTTCACCCCTGGGCCCTGCTCCACCTCATCTTGCTCTGCATGGGCCCTTATCCCCTGGGCCCTTCTCGCCCTGTTCCCTGATTCTCTTGGGTCTTGCTCCAGCTATCCCAGCTCCCCCTTGCCCTAATTCCCCGGGACCAGCTCCTGCAGGACCTGCTCCCCCTGGTAATGCTCTCCCTGGGCCCTTTTCCGCCTGGGCCCTGTTCCCCTGGCCCATCTCCTCCTGGATCTACTCCCTGTGGGCTCTGCACACCTAGCCTTGCTCTCCTTATCCCTGGTCCTCTAATACTCCTCTCCCTGGAACCTGCCCCACCTGCTCCTCTTGGGCCCTGCCCACCCTGGCTCTGTCCCCTGGGCCCTACTCCCTCCAGTCCTGCTCCCCTGTTCCTGCTCCCCTGACTCTGTTCCTCAGGGCCCTACTCTCTGTGCCTGCTCCCTCTGGCCCTGCTCCCCTGGGCCCTGTTCTCCTGGGCCCTGCCCCCCCTGGGCCCTTTTCCTCCTGGCCCTGCTCTGCTGGGCCCTTCTCCCCCTTGGGCCCTGCTCCTCATGGCACTGCTCACTGAGTCCGGCTCTTCCCTGGTCCTGCTCTTGGGCTCTGCTCCCCCTGGGCCCTGTTTTCCCTGTGCCCTGCTCCCCCTAGGCCCTGCTCCCCCTGGTCCTGTTCCCCATGGGCCCTGCTCACCTGTACTGCTCTCCCTGCCCCTACTCTCTGTGGGCTCTGCTATCCCTAGCACTGATCTACTGGGTTCTGCTACCCCTGGACCTCCTCTCCCTGAACCCAGCTCCCCCCTGTCCTGCTTACCCTAGGACCCTGCTGTCCCTGGCCCTGCTGTCCCTCGCACTGCTTCCCCGGGCCTGCTCCCCCGGTACCTGCTCCTCCTGGTACTGCTCAACCTAAAACCTGCTCCTCCTGGCCCTGCTCCCATGTGCCCTGCTCCCATGTGCCCTACTCCCATGTGCCCTACTCCCCCTGGGCTCTGTTTCCCCTGAGCACTGCAACTTCTTGGCCCTGCTCTCCCTGGTCCTGCTTCCTTGGGCCCGCTCCCCCTGGCCCTGCTCCCTCTGTCCTGCTCCCCCAGATCCTGCTCCTCCTGGCCGTTCTTCACTGGGCCCTGCTCACTCCTGGACCTGCTCTCTGGGCCCTGCTTCCCCTGATTTGCTTCCATGGACCCTGGTTCCTTTGTGCCCCGCTCTCCCTGGTCCCTCCTCCCCCTGGTCCTGCTCTCCATTGTCCCTGCTACCCTGGTTTTGCTTCCCGTGCCCCAACTCCCTGTGGGATCTGCTCTTCCTAGCCATGCTCTCCTGGGCCTTTCTCCCTGTAGGCCTCCTTTCTATGGGGCCTGCTCCACGTGGTCCTGCTCCCAGCTCCCACTGGCCCTTCTCCCCTGGGCCCTGCTCCCCCCAGGCCTGGTTCCTAGGGCCCTACGACCCTGGACCTGCTCTCCTTGGTCCTATACCCCCTGGCATGCTCCCCTGGGACATGACCCTCCCTGTCCCTGGTCCCCTGGGCTGTGCTCCTCTGGACCTGCTACCCCTGGGCTCTGCTCCTACTACCCCTGCTCTCCTGGGCACTGCTCCCAGAACCTCCTGTCCTTTGGCCCTCTTCCCCCTGGCCCTGTTCCCCTGGGCCCTATTCCCTCCAGTCCTGTTCCCTGGGCCCTTCTTTTCCTGGGCCCTGCTCCCCATGGGCCCAGCTCCCCCGGACCCTAATCCCCCTGTTCCCTGCTTCTCCTGGGTTCTGCTTCCCCTGGCTCTGCTGCCTATTGCCCTGCTTCCCTGGGCCTCCTCCCCTGGGACCTGCTATCCCTGGTACTGCGCTCACTGGGCCCTTGTCCCCCTTGCCCTTTTCTCCCTGGCTATGCTCCCCTGGGCCTTGCTCCTCTGGTAACTTCTTTCTCTGGCCCTACTCCTGTAGGCACTGTTCCCCTTCGCCCTGCTCTCCTGGGCTCTGCACCCCCTGGTCCTCATATCCCTGGGCCCTGCTCTGCCCGGTCAGGCTCCACCTGGGTGCTGCTCCTCATGGTCATGCTCCCTTGAGCCCTACCTGCCGCAGTCCTGCAACACTGGGCTCTGCACACCAGGCCCTGCTCCCCAGGGCCTTGCTCTTCTGGGCCTTGCTTCCCTTGGCCTTCTCCCCTGGGCTCTGCTCCCCCTGGCTCTGCTCCTCTAGGCTCTCCTACCCTGGGCCCTTCTCCCTCTTGTCCTGCTTTCCTGGAACTACCGCCCCTTTGGCCTTGCTCCCCCGGTCGTGTTTCCTGGGTTCTACTCCCTATGGAACTGGCCCCCCTGGCCCTCCTCTCCTAGGCCCTGCTTCCCTGTGTCCTGCTACTCCAAACTCTGCTCCCCCTGACTCTGCTCCCCTGGCCCTACTCCCTATGGGCTCTGCTCCCCCTAGACCATACACCTGAGCCATGCACCTCCAACCGCTGCTCCCCATGGGACCTGCTCCCCTGGGCCTGAACTCCGGGGCCTTGCACCCCCATGTACTTCTCTCCCTGGGCCCTTCTACCCTTGGCCTTTTTTATCCTGGCCCTACTTTCCATGGCCCTGCTCCCCCGGGCCATGCTCTCCCTGATACTGTTCCCCATTGGCCCTACTCCCTCCAGCCCACCTCCCTGTGGGCTCTGCACTCCCTAGCCCTACTCTCCTGGGCCCTGCTCCCCTTGGTCCTACTCTTCCTGGACCCTGATCCACCTGGCCCTGGTTCTGCTCCCCTGGGCCCTACTCCCTCCAGTCTTGCTCCCCAGGGCCCTGCTCCCCCTGGTTATGCCCCTCCTGGGCCTTGGTCAACCTGGAACTCGCTCCCACTCGGCCTGCTCCGCTGGGCCCTGCACCCCTTGTGTCCTGCTTCCCCTGGCCCTGCTCCCCATGGGCCCTTTCGCCCTGGCCCTTTTCCCATGGGCCCTGTTCTTCTGGTCCCTGCTTTCCCTGGGCCTGCTCCCCTGTACCATACTCCTCCTTGGCTCTGCTCCCCTGTGCCCTATTCCCCCTGGGACCTTCCCACTTGGGCCCTGCTGCCCCTGGTATTGCTACCCATGAGTTCTGCTCCCCTGGACCCTTCTTCCCCTGTTCTCTGCTTCTCCTGGGCCCTGACCCCCCTAGCCATGCTCCTCCTTGCCCTGTTACCCATGGCTCTGCACCTCTGGGCCCTATTCCCCTGAGCTGTGCTCCTCTGTGGCCCTGCTCCCCTGGGCCATGCTCCCTCTGGTCCTGCTCACTCAGGCTGTATTCCCCCTTACTCTGCTCCCCTGTGCCCTGCTCTATTTGGCCCTGCTCCCTCTTATCCTTATTTCCTAGGTGACTGCTCCCCCTTGCATTGGGCCCTTCTCCCCCTGGCCCTAAACCCCTGGTTCTGCTCTCCTTGTGTCCTGCTCCACTTGGTCCTGATAGCCATGGCCCTGCCTCCCAACGGGCTTGCTGCTCCTGGACCTAACCCCTGGCCCTGCAGCCCCTGGCCCCACTCCCCTGGGCACTGCTCCTCCTCAGCCCTGCTTCCCCTGGCCCTGCTTCCCTTGACCCTGCTCCTTCTGGGCCCTGCTCCCCTGAGCCCTGCTCCCCCTGGGTCCTGCTCTCCGTGGGCTCTGTTCCCCATGGTCTTGCCCCAAATGGTCCGTAATACCCCGGACCCTATTCTCCCTGATTTCTGATTCTCCTGGGCCCTGCTCCTCCTGGCCCTGCTTTTCTGGGCCCTGCTCCGCACTGGGCTCACCTCTTCCTGAGTCCTGCTCCCGCTTAGCCCTGCTCGCCCTGTTCCTCCTTCCCCGGCCGCATTCCCTCAGGCCCTGCTCACCAGGCCCTGCTTTCCTGGGACCAACTTCCCCTGGCCCTGCTCCCTTGGGCCATGCACCTCTGTTCCCTACTTCCCCTGTACCCTTCCCCCCTGGGCCCTGCTCCACCTCATCTTGCTCTGCATGGGCCCTGCTCTTCTGGGCCCTTCTCCCCCTGTTCCCTGCTTCTCTTGGGGTTGCTCCCCCTATCCCAGCTCCCCCTTGCCCTACTTCCCCGGAGCTGGCTCCACCAGAACCTGCTCCCCCTGGTAATGTTCTCCCTCGGCCCTTTTCCGCCTAGGCCCTGCTCCCCTGGCCCTTCTCCTCCTGGCTCTACTCCCTGTGGGCTCTGCACCTCTAGCATTGCTCTCCTTATCCCGGGTCCTCTAATACTCCTCTCCCTGGACCCTGCCCCACCTGCTCCTCTTGGGCCCTGCCCACCCTGGCCCTGTCCCCTGAGGCCTACTCCCTCCAGTCCTGCTCCCCTGTTCCTGCTCCCCTGACTCTGTTCCCCAGGGCCCTGCTCTCTGGGCCTGCTCCTTCTGACCCTGCTCCCCTGGGCCCTGCTCTCCTGGGCCCTGCCCCCCCTGGGCGCTGTTCTTCTTGGCCCTGCTCTGCTGGGCCCTTCTCTCCCTTGGGCCCTGGTCCTCGTGGAACTGCTCACTGGGTCCCGCTCTCCCCTGGTCCTGCTCTTGGGCCCTGCTCCCCCTGGATCCTGCTCCCCCTTGACCTGTTCCCCATGGACCCTGCTCACCTGTACTGCTCTCCCTGCCCCTACTCCCTGTGGGCTCTGCAATCCGTAGCACTGATCTAAAGGGCTCTGCTACCCCTGGCCCTCCATTCCCTGGGCCCTAATCCCCCCTGTCCTGCTTACCCTAGCACCCTGCTTTCCCTGGCCCTCCTGTCCCTCGCACTGCTTCCCCGGGGCCTGCTCCCCCGGTACCTGCTCCTCCTGGTACTGCTCCCACTAGTCTTGCTCCCCTTGAGCCCTGCTCCTCCTGGTCCTGCTCACATGTGCCGTGCTCACCCAGGGCTCTGTTCCTCTTGAGCACTGCAACTTCTTGGCCCTGCTCTCCCTGGTCCTGCTTCCTTGGGCCCCGCTCCCCCTGGCCCTGTGCCCCTGGACCTGTTCCTCCTCACCCTGCTCCGCTGGAACCTGCTCCCTCTGGTCCTGCTCCCCCAGACCCTGCTCCTCCTGGCCCTACTCCACTGGGCCCTGCTCACCCCTGGACCTGCTCTCTGGGCCCTGCTCCCCCTGATTTTGCTTCCCTTCCCTGGACCCAGGTTCCCCTATGCCCCGCTCCCCGTGGTCCATCCTCCCCCTGGTCTTGCTCTCCATTGTCCCTGCTACCCTGGTTTTGCTTCCCGTACCCCAACTCCCTGTGGGATCTGCTCCCCCTAGCCATGCTCTCCTGGGCCTTTCTCCCCGTAGGACTCCTTTCTATGGAGACTGCTCCACGTGGTCCTGCTCCTCCGGGGCCCTGCTGCCACTGGACCTTCTCCCCTGGGCCCTGCTCCCCCCAGTCCTGGTTCCTTGGGCCCTACCACCCTGGACCTGCTCTCCTTGATCCTATTCCCCCTGGTGTGCTCCCCTGGGCCCTGATCCCCCCTGTCCCTGCTCCCCTGGGCTGTGCTCCTCTGGTACTGCTACCCCTGGGCCCTGCTCCTCCTGGCCCTGCTCCTCTAGGCCCTTCTACCCCTTGGGCTCCGCTAATCTTGAGCCCTACTCCCCTTCCCGTCTCCCTCAGGCCCGACTCGCTGTGGGCTCTTTTCTTACTAGCCCTGCTCTCCTGGGCCCTGCTCTCCAGATCCTCCTGTCCTTTGGCCCTCTTCCCCCTGGCCCTGTTCCCCTGGGCCCTATTCCCTCCAGTCCTCTTCCCCTGGGCCCTTCATCCCCTGGGCCCTGCTCTCTATGGGCACAGCTCCCCCGGGCCCTTATCCCCCTATTCCCTACTTCTCCTGGGTTCTGCTTCCCCTGGCCCTGCTCCCTATTCCCCTGCTTCCCTGGGCCTCCTCCCCTGGGACCAGCTATCGCTGGTACTGCTCTCACTGGCCCTTGTCCCCCTTGCCCTTTTCTCCCTGGCTATGCTTCCCTGGGTCCCTGGGTACTGCTCCTCTGGTAACTTCTTTTCCTGGCCCTACTCCCTGTAGGCAGTGTTCCCCTTAGCCCTGCACTCCGGGGCCCTGCACTCCCAGGTACTTCTTTCCTTGGCCCTTCTACCCTTGGCCCTTTTCCTCCTGGCCTCACTCACCATGGCCCTGCTCCCCTGGGCCATGCTCTCCCTGATACTGTTCCACATTGTCCCTACTCCCTCTGGCCCTACTCTCTCTGGGCTCTGCACTCCCTAGCCCTACTCTCCTGGGCCCTGCTCCCCTTGGTCCTCCTCTTCCTGGACCCTGATCCACCTGGCCCTGGTTCTGCTTCCCTGGGCCCTACTCCGTCCAGTCGTGCTCCCCAGGGTCCTGCTCCCCCTGGTTATGCTCCTCCTGGGCCTTGGTCAACCTGGAACCCGCTCCCACTTGGCCTGCTCCCCTGGGGCATGCACCCCTTGTGTCCTGCATCCCCTGGTCCTGCTCCCCTGAGCCCTTTCCCCCTGCCGCTGCTTCTCATGAGCCCTGCTCTTCTGGTCCCTGCTTTCCCTGGGCCTGCTCCCCTGGGCCATACGCCTCCTTGGCTCTGCTCCCCTGTTCCCTATTCCCCCTGGCACCTTCCCACTTGGGCTCCCCCTGGATCCTGCTACCCCTGGTCCTGTTCCTCATGGGCCCTGCTCACCTGTACTGCTCTCCCTGTCCCTACTCCCTGTGGGCTCCGCTATCCCTAGCACTGATCTACTGGGCTCTGCTACCCCTGGCCCTCCTCTCCCTGGGCCCTGCTCCCACCTGTCCTGCTTACCCTAGGACCCTGCTGTCCCTGGCCCTGCTGTCCCTGGCTCTGCTGTCCCTCGCACTGTTTCCCAAGGGCCTGGTCCCCCGGTACCTGATCCTCCTGGTACTGCTCCTTCTGTTATTGCACCCCTTGGGCCCTGCTCCTCCGGGCCGTGCTCCCATGTGCCCTGCTCCCACTGGCCATGCTCCCCCTGGACCTGTTCCTTCTGATCCTGCTCCCCTGGGACCTGCTCCCTCTGGTCCTGCTCCCCGTGATTTTGCTTCCCTGGACCCTGGTTCCCCTGTGCCCCGCTCCCCCTGGTCCCTCCTCTCCCTTGTCCTGCTCTCCATTGTCCCCTGCTACCCTGGTTTTGCTTCCCGTGCCCCAACTCCCTGTGGGATCTGCTCCCCCTAGCCATGCTCTCCTGGGCCTTTCTCCCTGTAGGCCTCCTTTCTATAGGGCCTGCTCCACGTGGTCCTGCTTCTCCTGGGCCCTGTACCCACTGGCCCTTCTCCCCTGGGCCCTGCTCCCCCCAGTCCTGATTCCTTGGGCCCTACGACCCTGGAGCTGCTCTTCTTGCTCCTTTCCCCCTGGAGTGCTCCCCTGGGCCCTGATCCTCCCTGTCCCTGCTCCCCTGGGCTGTGCTCCCCTGGTACTGCTACCCCTGGCCCTGCTCTACTGGGCTCTGTACGCACTGGTTTTCCTCTCCCTGGGCCCTGCTCTGCCCGGTCCTGCTCCTCCTGGGTGCTGCTCCTCATGGTCCTGTTCCCTTGGGCCCTACTTCCCACAGTCCTGCTCCCCTGGGCCCTGCACACCAGGCCCTGCTCCCCTGGGCCCTGCTCTTCTGGGTCTTGCTTCCGTTGGCCTTCTCCCCTGGGCTCTGTCCCCCTGGCTCTGCTCCTCTAGATCCTCCTACCCTGGGCCCTGCTCCCTCTGGTCCTGCTTTCTTGGACCTACCTCCCCCTTGGCCTTGCTCACCCGGTCCTGTTACCTGGGCTCTACTCCCTATTGAACTGGCCCCCCTGGCCCTCCTCTCCTAGGCCCTGCTTCCCTGGGCCCTGCTAATCCAAACTCTGCTCCCCCTGACTCTGCTCCACCTGGCCCTACTCCCTATGGGCTCTGCGCCCCTAGACCATTCACCTGAGCCATGCACCTCCAACCGCTGCTCCCCATGGGACCTGTTCAATGGGCCTGAACTCTGGGGCCCTGCACCCCCAGGTACTTCTCTCCCTGGGCCCGTCTACCCTTGGCCCTTTTCCTCCTGGCCCCACTCCCCATGGCCCTGCTCCCCCGGGCCATGCTCTCCCTGACACTGTTCCCCATTGGCCCCACTGCCTCTGGCCCTACTCCCTGTGGGGTCTGCACTCCCTAGCTGTGCTCTCCTGGGCCCTGCTCCCCTTGGTCCTCCTCGTCCTGGACCCTGTTCCACCTGGCCCTGGTTCTGCTCCCGTGAGCCCTACTCCCTCCATTCCTGCTACCCTGGGCCCTGCACACCTTGTGTCCTACTTCCCCTGGACCTGCTCCCCTGAGCACTTTCCTCCTGGCCCTGCTCCCCATAGGCCCTGTTCTTCTGGTCCCTGCTTCTCTTGGGCCTTGCTCCCCATATCCCAGCAGCCCCTTGCCCTAATTCCCCGGGGCCCGCTCCTCCAGGACCTGTTCCCCTGGTAATGCTCTCCCTGGGCCCTTTTCCGCCTGGGCCCTGGTCGCCTGGCCCTTCTCCTCTTGGCTCTACTCCCTGTGGGTTTTGCACCCCTAGCCTTCCTCTCGTCATCCCTGGTCCTCTAATACTCCTCTACCTGGACCCTGCCCCACCTACTCCTCCTGGGCCCTGCCCACCCTGGCCCTGTCCCCTGGGTCCTACTCCCTCCAGTCCTGCTCCCCTGTTCCTGCTCCCCTGACTCTGTTCCCCAGAGCCCTGCTCTCTAAGCCTGCTCCCCTGGCCCTGCTCCCGTGGGCCTGCTCCCCTGGTACCTGCTCTTCCTGGTACTGCTCCCCCTGCTCTTGCTCCCCTTGGGACCTGCTCGTCCTGGCTTTGCTCCCATGTGCCCTGCTCCCCCTGGGCTCTGTTCCCCCAGAGCACTGCAACTTTGGGGCCCTGCTCTCCCTGGTTTGGCTTTTTGGGCCCCGCTCCCACTGGCCCTGATCCCCCTTGACCTGTTCTTCCTGATCCTGCTCCCCTGGAACCTGCTCCCTCTGCTCTTGCTCCCCCGGACCCTGCTCCTCCTGGCCCTTCTCCACTGGGCCCTGCTCACCCCTGGACCTGCTCTCCTGGGCCCTGCCCACCCTGGGCCCTTTTCCTCCTGGCCCTGCTCTGCTGGGCCCTTCTCCCCCTTGGGCCCTGCTCCTCGTGGCACTGCTCACTGGGTCCCGCTCTCCCATGGACCTGATCTTGGGCTCTGCTCCCCTGAGCCCTTTTTTCCCTGTGCCCTGCTCCCCCTAGGCCCTGCTCCCCCTGGTCCTGTTCCCCATGGGCCCTGGTCACCTGTACTGCTCTCCCTTACCCTACTCCCTGTGGGCTCTGATATCCCAAGCACTGATCTACTGGGCTCTGCTACTCCTGGCTCTCGTCTCCCTGGGCCCTGCTCTCCTCTGTCCTTCTTACCCTAGGACCCTGCTGTCCCTGGCCCTGCTGTCCCTCACACTGCTTCCCCGGGGCCTGCTCCCCCGGTACCTGCTCCTCCTGGTACTGCTCCTCCTGGCCCTGCTCCCATGTGCCCTGCTCCCCCTGGGCTCTGTTCCCTCTGAGCACTGCAACTTCTTGGCCCTGCTCTCCCTGGTCCTGCTTCCTTGGGCCCCGCTCCCACAGGCCCTGCTCCCCCTGGACCTGTTCCTCCTAATCCTGCTCCCCTGGGACCTGCTCCCTCTGGTCCTGTTCCCCCTGACTCTGCTCCTCCTGGCCCATCTCCACTGGGCCCTGCTCACCCCTGGACCTGCTCTGTGATCCATGTTCCCCCTGATTTTGCTTCCCTGGACCGTGATTCCCCTGTCCCCGTTCCCCTGGTCCCTCCTTCCCAAGGTCCTGCTCTCCATTGTCCCTACTACCCTGGTTTTGCTTCAAGTGCCCCAACTTCCTGTGGGATCTGCTCCCCCTAGCCATGCTCTCCTGGGTCTTTCTCCCCGTAGGTGTCCTTTCTATGGGGCCTGCTCCACGTGGTCCTGATCCTCCCGGGCCTTGCTCCCACTGGCCCTTCTCCCCTGGGCCTTGCTCCCCCCAGTCCTGGTTCCTTGGGCCCTACGACCCTGGACCTGCTCTCCTTGGTCCTATTCCCCTTGGCCTGCTCTCCTGAGCTCTGCTCCCCATGGTCCTACTCTTCCTGGATCCTGATCCACCTGGCCCTGGTTCTGCTCCCCTGGGCCCTACTCCCTCCAGTCCTGCTCCCCAGGGCCCTGCTCCACCTGGTTATACTCCTTCTGGGCTTTGGTCAACCTGGAACCCGTTCTACTTGGCCTGCTCCTCTGGGCCCTGCACCCCTTGTGTCTTGCTTCCCCTGCCCTGCTCCCCATGGGCCCTTTCACCCTGGCCCTGCTCCCCATGGGCCCTGTTCTGGGCCCTGCTTTCCCTGGGCCTGCTCCCCTGGGCCATACTCCTCCTTGGCTCTGCTCCCCTGTGCCCTATTCCCCCTGGGACCTTCCACCTTGGGCCCTGCTCCCCCTGGTACTGCTCCCCATGGGCTCTGCTCCCCCGAACCCTTCTTCCCCTGTTCTCTGCTTCTCCTGGACCCTGATCCCCCTAGCCATGCTCCTCCTTGCCCTGTTCCCCCTGGCTCTGCACCTCTGGGCCCTACACCTCTGGGCCCTACTCCCCTGAGCTGTGCTCCTCTGTGGTCCTGCTCCCCTGGGCCATGCTCCCTTTGGTCCTGCTCACTCAGGCTGTATTCCCCCTGATCCTTCTCTCCTGATCCCAGCTCTATTTGGCCCTGCTCCCTCTGGTCCTGATTTCCTAGGTGACTGCTCCTCCTTGCATTGGGCCCTTCTTCCCCTGGCCCTAATCTCCTGGTTCTGCTCTCGTTGTGGCCTGCTCCACTTAGTCCTGATAACCATGGCCCTGCTCCCCATGGGGCTTGCTCCTCCTGGACCTAACCGCTGGCCCTGCACCCCCTGGCCCTGCTCCCCTGGGTCCTGCTCCTAATAAGCCCTGCTTCCCCTGGCCCCGCGTCCATTGACCCTGCTCCTTCTGGGCCCTGCTCCCCCGAGCCCTGCTCCCCCTGGGTCCTGCTCTCCGTGGGCTCTGCTCCCCATGATCTTGCCCAACATGGTCCGTAATACCCCGGACCCTATTCTCCCTGATTTCTGATTCTCCCGGGCCCTGCTCCTCCTGTCCCTGCTTTCCTGGGCCCTGCTCCCTACTGGGCTCACCTCTTCCTGAGTCCTGCTCCCGCTTAGCCCTGCTCGCCCTGTTCCTGCTTCCCCGGGCCCCATTCCCTCTGGTCCTGCTCACCTGGCCCTGCTTTCCTGGGCCCAACTTCCCCTGGCCCTGCTCCCTTGGGCCATGCTCCTCTGCTCCCTACTTCCCCTGTATCCTTCCCCCCTGGGCCCTGCTCCACCTGCTCTTGCTCTGCATGGGCTCTGCTCTTCTGGCTCCTTCTCCCCCTGTTCCCTGCTTCTCTTGGGGTTGCTCCCCCTCTCCCAGCTCCCCCTTGCCCTACTTCCCGGGGTCAGCTACTCCAGGACCTGCTCCCGCTGGTAATGTTCTCCCTTGGCCCTTTTCCGCGTGGGCCCTACTCCCCTGGCCCTTCTCCTCCTGGCTCTACTCCCTGTGGGCTCTGCACCCCTAGCCTTGCTCTCCTCATCGCTGGTCCTCTAATACTCCTCTCCCTGGACCCTACCCCAACTGCTCCTCCTGGGCCCTGCCCACACTGGCCTGGTCACCTGGGCCCTACTCCCTCCAGTCCTGCTCCCCTGTTCCTGCTCCCCTGACTCTGTTCACAAGGGCCCTACTCTGGGCCTACTCCCCCTGGCCCGGCTCCCCTGGACCCTGCTCTCCTAAGCCCTGCCCTCCCCTGGGCCCTTTTCCTTCTGGCCCTGCTCTGCTGGGCCCTTCTCCTCCTTGGGCCCTGCTCCTCGTGGCACTGCTCACTGGGTCCCTCTCTCCCCTGGTCCTGCTCTTGGCCTCTGCTCCCCCTGGGCCCTGTTTTCCCTGTGCCCTGCTTCCCCTAGGCCCTGCTACACCTAGATCCTGCTCCCCCTGGTCCTGTTCCCCATGGGCCCTGCTCACCTGTACTGCTCTCCCTGCTCCTACTCCCTGTGGGCTCCGCTATCCCTAGCACTGATCTACTGGGCTCTGCTACCTCTGGCCCTCCTCTCCCTGGGCCTTGCTCCCCCCTGTCCTGCTTACCCTAGGACATTGCTGTCCCTGGCCCTGCTGTCCCTCGTACTGCTTTCCCGGTACCTGCTCCTCCTGGTACTGCTCCACGTGGGACCTGCTCCCACTGGCCCTTCTCCCCTGGGCCCTGCTCCCCCCAGTCCTGGTTCCTTGGGCCCTACGACCCTGGACCTGCTCTCCTTGGTCCTATTCCCCCTGGCCTGCTCCCCTGGGTCCTGATCATCCCTGTCCCTTCTCCGCTAGGGTGTGCTCCTCTGGTATTGCTACCCCTGGGCCCTGCTCTTCCTGGCCCTGCTCCGCTAGGCCCTTCTACCCCCTGGGCTCCACTACCCTTGAGCCCTGCTCCCCTGTCCCTGCTCCCTCAGGCCCCACTCCCTGTGTGCTCTGCTCCTACTATCCCTGCTGTCCTGCAATACCCCGGACCCTATTCTCCCTGATTTCTGATTCTCCTGGGCCCTGCTCCTTTTGGCCCTGCTTTCCTGGGCCCTGTTCCTCCCTGGGCTCATCTCTTCCTGATTCCTGCTCCCACTTAGACCTGCTCGCCCTGTTCCTGCTTCTCTGGGCCCCATTACCTCTGGCCCTGCTCACCTGGCCCTGCTTTCCTCGGCCCAAATTCCCCTGGCCCTGCTCTTCTGGGCCATGCTCCTCTCCACCCTACTTCCTCTGGACCCTTCCCCCCTGGACCCTGCCCCACCTGCTCCTCCTGGGCCCTCCCCACCCTGGCCCTGTCCCCTGGGCCCTACTCCCTCCAGTCCTGCTCTTCTGTTCCAGCTCCCCTGACTCTGTTCCCCAGGGCCCTGCTCTCTGGGCCTGCTCCCCCTGGCCCTGCTCTGCAGGGAACTTTTCCTCCATTGGGCCTGCTCCTAGTGGCACTGCTCACTGGGTGCCGCTCTCCCCTGGTCCTGCTCTTGGGCACTTCTACCCCTGGGCCCTGTTTTCCCTGTGCCCTGCTCCCCTTAGGCCCTTTCCCCCTGGATCCTGCTCCCCCTGGTCCTGTTTCTCATGGGCCCTGCTCACCTGTACTGCTCTCCCTGCCCCTACTCCCTGTGGCCTCTGCTATCCCTTGCACTGATCTACTGGGCTCTGCTATCCCTGGCCCTCCTCTCCCTGGGCCCTAATGCCCCCTGTCCTGCTTACCCTAGGATCCTGCTATCCCTGGCCCTGCTGTCCCTCGCACTGCTTCCCCGGGGCGTGCTTCCCCGGTACCTGCTCCTCCTGGTACTCTCCCCCTGGTCTTGCTTCCCTTGGGCCCTGCTCCTCCTGGCCTTTCTCCACTGGGCCCTGCTCACCCCTGGACCAGCTCTCTGGGCCCTGCTCCCCCTTATTTTGCTTCCCTGTATCCTGGTTCCCCTGTTCCCCAATCCCCCTGGTCCCTCCACCCCCAGGTCCTGCTCTCCATTGTCCCTGCTACCCTAGTTTTGCTTCCTGTGCCCCACCTCCCTGTGGGATCTACTCCCCCTACCCATGCTCTCCTGGGCCTTTCTCCCTGTAGGCCTCCTTGAGCCATGCACCTCCACCTGAGCCATGCACCTCCAACCGCTGCTCCCCATTAGACCTGCTAGCCTGGGCCTGAATTCCCTGGCCCTGCACCCCAAGGTACTTCTCTCCCTGGGCCCTTCTACCTTTGGCCCTTTTCCTCCTGGCCCCACTCCCCATGGCCCTCTTCCCACAGACCATGCTCTCCCTGATACTGTTCCCCATTGGTCCTACTCCCTCTGTCCCTACTCCCTGTGGACTCTGAACGCCCTAGCCCCACTCTCCTGGGCCCTGCTTCCCTTGGTCCTCCTCTTCCTGGACCCTGATCCACCTGGCCCTGGTTCTGCTCCACTGGGCCCTACTCCATCCAGTCCTGCTCCCCAGGGCCCTGCTCCCCCTGTTTATGCTCCTCATGGGCCTTCTTCCACCTGGAACCCACTCACACTTGGTCTGCTCCCCTGGGCCCTGCACCCCTTTTGTACTGCTTCCCCTGACCCTGCTACCCATGGGCTTTTTTGCCCTGGCCCTGCTCCACATGGGCCCTGTTCTGGTCCCTGCTTTCCCTGGGCATGCTCTCCTGGGCCATACGCCTCCTTGGCTCTGCTCCCCTGTGCCCTATTCCCCCTGGGAACTTCCCACTTGGACCCTGCTCCCCCTGGTATTGCTCCCCATTCGCTCTGCTCCCCTGTTCTCTTCACCTGTTCTCTGCTTCTCCTAGGCCCTGATCCCCCTAGCCATGTTCCTCCTTGCCCTATTCCCCCTGGCTCTGCACCTCTGGGCCCTACTCCCCTGAGCTGTACTCCTGTGTGCCCCTGCTTCCTCTGGTCCTGATTTTCTAAGTGACTGCTCCCCCTTGTATTGGGCCCTTGTCCCCCTGGCCCTAATCCCCTGGTTCTGCTCTCCTTGTGGCCTGCTCCACTTGTTCCTGATAACCATGGCCCTGCTCCCAATGGGGCTTGCTCCTCCTGGATCTAACCCCTGGCCCTGCACCCCCTGGCCCTGCTCCCCTGGGAGCTGCTTCACCTCAACCCTGCTTCCCCTGGCACTGCTTCCCCTGGGTCCTGCTCTCCGTGGGCTCTGCTCCCCATGGTCTTGCCCCACATGGTCCCTAATACCCCGGACCCTATCCTACCTGATTTCTGATTCTCCTGGGCCCTGCTCCTCCTGGCCCTGCTTTCCTGGACCCTGCTCCCCACTGGGCTCACCACTTCCTGAGTCCTGCTCCCGCTTAGCCCTGCTCGCCCTGTTCCTGCTTCCCCGGGCCCCATTCCCTCTGGCCCTGCTCACCGGGCCCTGCTTTCCTGGGCCCAACTTCCCCTGGCCCTGCTCCCCTGGGCGATGCTCCTCTGCACCCTACTTCCCCTGTACCCTTCACCCCTGGGCCCTGCTCCACCTGGTCTTGCTCCGCATGGGCCCTGCTCCCCTGGGCCCTTCTCCCCCTGTTCCATGCTTCTCTTGGGCCTTGCTCCCGTATCCCAGCTCCCCCTTGCCCTACTTCCCCGGGGCCCGCTCCTCCAGGACCTGCTCCCCCTGGTAATGTTCTCCCTGGGCCCTTCTCGCCTGGCCCTTCTCCTCCTGGCTCTACTCCCTGTGGGCTCTGCACCCCTAGCCTTGCTCTCCTCATCGCTGGTCCTCTAATACTCCTCTCCCTGGACCCTGCCCCAACTGCTCCTCTTGGGCCCTGCCCACACTGGCCCTGTGCCCTGAGCCCTACTCCCTCCAGTCCTGCTCCCCTGTTCCTGCTCCTCTGACACTGTTCCCAAGGGCCCTGCTCTGGGCCTACTCCCCCTGTCCCGGCTCCCCTGGACCCTGCTCTTCTGGGCCCTACCCTCACCTGGGCCCTTTTCCTTCTGGCTCTGCTCTGCTGGGCCCTTCTCCTCCTTGGGCCCTGCTCCTCGTGGCACTGCTCACTGGGTCCCGCTCTCCCCTGGTCCTGCTCTTGGGCTCTGCTCTTCCTGGGCCCTGTATTCCCTGTGCCCTGCTCCCCCTGGTCCTGTTCCCCATGGGCCCTTCTCACCTGTACTGCTCTCCCTGCTCCTACTCCCTGTGGGCTCTGCTATCCCTAGCACTGATCTACTGGGCTCTGCTACCTCTGGCCCTCCTCTCCCTGGGCCCTGCTCCCCCTGTCCTGCTTACCCTAGGACCCTGCTGTCCCTGGCCCTGCTGTCCCTCGTACTGCTCCCCCGGTACCTGCTCCTCCTGGTACTGCTCCCCCTGGGACCTGCTCCTCCTGGCCCTGCTCCCATGTGCCCTGCTCCCCCTGGGCTCTGTTCCCCCTGAGCACTGCAAATTCTTGGCCCTGCTCTCCATGGTCCTGCTTCCTTGGGCCCTGCTCCCACTGGCCCTACTCACCCTGGACCTGTTCCTCCTGATCCTGCTCCCCTGGGACCTGCTCCCTCTGGTCCTGCTCCCCCGGACCCTGCTCCTCCTGGCCCTTCTCCACTGGGCCCTGCTCACCCCGGGACCTGCTCTTTGGGGCCTGCTCCCCTGATTTTGCTTCCCTGGACCCTGTTTCCCCTGTGTCCCGCTCCCCCTAGTACCTCCTCCCCCTTATCCTGTTCTCCATTGTCCCTGCTACCCTGGTTTTGCTTCCCTTGCCCCAAATCGCTGTGGGATCTGCTCCCCCTAGCCATTGTCTCCTGGGCCTTTCTCCCCGTAGGCCTCCTTTCTATGGGGCCTGCTTCATGTGGTCCTACTCCTACCGGGCCCTGCTCCCACTGGCCCTTCTCCCTGGGCCCTTCTCCCCCCAGTCCTGGTTCCTTGGGCCCTATGACCCTGGACCTGCTCTCCTTGGTCCTATTCCCCCTGGCCTGCCACCTGGGCCCTGATCCTCCCTGTCCCTGCTCCCCTGGGCTGTGCTCCTCTGGTACTGCTACCCCTGGGCCCTGCTCTTCCTGGCCCTGCTCCGCTAAACCCTTCTTTCCGCTGGGCTCCACGACCCTTGAGCCCTGCTCCCCTGTCCCTACTCCCTCAGGCGCCAGTCCCTGTGGGCTCTGCTCCTACTATCCCTGCTGTCCTGCAATACCCCGGACACTATTCTCCCTGATTTCTGATTCTCCTGGGCCCTGCTACTCCTGTCACTGCTTTCTTGGGCCCTGCTCCCCACTGGGCTCACCTCTTCCTGAGTCCTGCTCCCGCTTCTCCCTGCTCGCCCTGTTCCTGCTTCCCTGGGCCCCATTCCCTCTGGCCCTGCTCACGTGGCCCTGCTTTCCTGGGCCCAACTTCCCCTGGCCCTGCTCCCCTGGGCCATGCTCCTCTGCACCCTACTTCCCCTGTACCCTTCCCTCCTGGGCCCTGCTCCACCTGGTCTTGCTCCACATGGGCCCTGCTCCCCTGGGCCCTTCTCCCCCTGTTCCCTGCTTCTCATGGGCCTTGTTCCCCCTATCCCAGCTCCCCCTTGCCCTACTTCCCTGGGACCCGCTCCTCCAGGACCTGCTCCTCCTGGTACTGCTCCCCCCGGGACCTGCTCCTCTTGGTCCTGCTCCCATATGCCCTGCTCCCCCTGGGCTCTGTTCCCCCTGAGCACTGCAAATTCTTGCCCCTGCATTTCCTGGTCCTGCTTCCTTGGGCCCTGCTCCCACTGGCCCTGTTCACCCTGGACCTGTTCCTCCTGATCCTGCTCCCCTGGGACCTGCTCCCTCTGGTCCTGCTCCCCCGGACCCTGTTCCTCCTGGCCCTTCTCCACTGGGCCCTGCTCACCCCTGGACCTGCTCTCTGGGCCCTGCTCCCCCTGATTTTGCTTCCCTGGACCCTGGTTCCCCTGTGTCCCGCTCCCCCTAGTACCTCTTCCCCCTTGTCCTGTTCTCCATTTTCCCTGCTACCCTGGTTTTGCTTCCCGTGCCCCATCTCGCTGTGGGGTCTGCTCCCCCTAGCCATTGTCTCCTGGGCCTTTCTCCCCATAGGCCTCCTTTCTATGGGGCCTGCTTCATGTGGTCCTGCTCCTCCCGGGCCCTGCTCCCACTGGCCCTTCTCCCCTGGGCCCTGCTCCCCCCAGTCCTGGTTCCTTGGGCCCTACGACCCTGGACCTGCTCTCCTTGGTCCTATTCCCCCTGGCCAGCTCCCCTGGGCCCTGATCCTCCCTGTCCCTGCTCCCCTAGGCTGTGCTCCTCTGGTACTGCTACCCCTGGGCCCTGCTCTTCCTGGCCCTGCTCCGCGAGGCACTTCTACCCCCTGGGCTCCACTACCCTTGAGCCCTGCTCCCCTGTCCCTGCTCTCTCAGGCCCCACTTCCTGTGAGCTCTGATCCTACTAGCCCTGCTCTCCTGGGCCCTGCTCCCCAGATCCTCCTGTCCTTTGCCCTGTTCCCCTGGGCCCTATTCCCTCCATTCCTGTTCCCCTGGGCCCTTCATCCCCTGAGCCTTGCTCCCCATGGGCCAGGCTCCCCCGTGCCCTTATCCCCGTGTTTCCTGCTTCTCCTGGGTTCTGCTTCCCCTGGCCCTGCTCCCTATTGCCCTGCTTCCCTGGCCCTCCTCCCCTGGGACCTGCTATCTCTGGTACTGCTCTCACTGGGCCCTTGCCCCCTTTCCCTTTTCTACCTTGCTATGATCAACTGGGCCCTGCTCCTCTGGTAACTTATTTCACTGGCCCTGCTCCCTGTAGTCACTGTTCCCCTTAACCCTGCTCTCCTGGGCTCTGCACCCCCTGGTCCTCCTCTCCCTGGGCCCTGCTCTGCCCGGTCCTGCTCTTCCTGGGTGCTGCTCCTCATGGTCCTGCTCCCTTGGGCCCTAACCCCCGCAGTCCTGCTTCCCTGGGCCCTGCACACCAGGCCCTGCTCCCCTGGGCCCTGCTCTTCTGGGCCTTGCTTCCCTTGGCCTTCTCCCCTGGGCTCTGCTCCCCCTGACTCTGCTCCTCTAGGCCCTCCTACCCTGGGCCCTGCTCCCTCTGGTCCTGCTTTCCTGCAACTACCTCCCCCTTGGCCTTGCTCCCCTGGTCCTGTTTCCTGGGCTCTACTCCCTATAGAACTGGCCCCCCTTGCCCTCCTTTCCTAGGCCCTGCTTCCCTGTGCCCTGCTAGTCCAAACTCTGCTACCCCTGAGTCTGCTCCCCCTGGCCCTACTCCCAATGGGCTCTGCTCCTTCTAGTACATGCACCAGAGCCATGCACCTCCAATCGCTGTTTCCCATGGCCCTGCTTCCCCGGGCCATGCTCTCCCTGATACTGTTCCCCATTGGCCGTACTCCCTCTGGCCCTACTCCCTGTGGGCTCTGTACTCCCTAGCCCTGCTCTCCTGGGTCCTGCTCTCCTGGGTCCTGCTCTCCTGGGTCCTCCTCTTCCTGGACCCTGATCCACCTGGCCCTGGTTCTGCTCCCCTGGGCACTACTCCCTCTAGTCCTGCTCCCCAGGGGCCTGCTTCCCCCTGGTTATGCCCCTCCTGGGCCTTGGTCAACCTGGAACCCGCATTCACATGGCCTGCTCCCTTGGGCCCTGTACCGCTTGTGTCCTGCTTCCGTTAGCCCTGTTCTCCATGGGCCCTTTGCCCTGGCACTTCTCCCCATGGGCCCTGCTCCTCTGGTCCCTGCTTTCCTTGCGCCTGCTCCCCTGGGCCATACTCCTCCTTGACTCTGCTCCCCTTGCCCTATTCCCCCTGGGACCTTTCCCACTTGGGCCTTGCTCCCCCTGGTATTGCTCCCCATGGGCTCTGCTCTCCCTGAACCTTTTTCCCCTGTTCTCTCTTCTCCTGGACCCTGATCCCCCTAGCCATGCTCCTCCTTGCCCTGTTCCCCCTGGCTCTGCACCTCTGGGTCCTACTCCCCTGAGCTGTGCTCCTCTGTGGCCCTGCTCCCCTGGGCCATGCTCCCTCTGGTCCTGCTCACTCAGGCTGTATTCCCCCTGACCCTGCTCCCCTGAGCCCCGCTCTATTTGGCCCTGCTCCATCTGGTCCTGATTTCTTGGGTGACTGTTCCCCCTTGCATTGGGCCCTTCTCCCCCTGGCCCTAATCCCCTGGTTCTGCTCTCCTTGTGGCCTGCTCCACTTGGTCCTGATAACCATGGCCTTGCTTCCATGGGGCTTGCACCTCCTGGACTTAACCCCTGGCCCTGAACACCATGGCCCTGCTCCCCTTGGCCCTGCTCCTCCTCAGCCCTGCTTCCCCTGGCCCTGCTTCCCTTGACCCTGCTCCTTCTGGGCCCTGCTCCCTGAGCCCTGCTCCCCCTGGTTCCTGCTCTCTGTGGGCTCTGCTCCCCATGGTCTTGCCCCAAATGGTCCGTAATACCCTAGACCCTATTCTCCCTGATTTCTGATTCTCCTGGTCCCTGATCCTCCTGGCCCTGCTTTCCTGGGCCCTGCTCCCCACTAGGCTCACCTCTTCCTGAGTCCTGCTCCCGCTTAGCCCTGCTAGCCCTGTTCCTGCTTCCCCGGGCCCCATTCCCTCTGGCCCTGCTCACCTGGCCCTGCTTTCCTGGGCCCTACTTCCCCTGGCCCTGCTCCCCTGGGCCATGCTCCTCTGCACCCTACTACCCCTGGACCCTTCACCCCTGGGCCCTGCTCCACCTCATCTTGCTCTGCATGGGCCCTTATCCCCTGGGCCCTTCTCCCCCTGTTCCCTGCTTCTCTTGGGCCTAGCTCCAGCTATCCCAGCTCCCCCTTGCCCTACTTCCCCGGGACCAGCTCCTGCAGGACCTGCTCCCCCTACTAATGCTCTCCCTGGGCCCTTTTCCACCTGCGCCCTGCTCCCCTGGCCCTTCTCCTCCTGGATCTACTCCCTGTGGGCTCTGCACCCCTAGCCTTGCTCTCCTTATCCCTGGTCCTCTAATACTACTCTCCCTGGACACTGCCCCACCTGCTCCTCTTGGGCCCTGCCCACCCCAGCTCTATCCCCTGGGTCCTACTCCCTCCAGTGCTGCTCCCCTGTTCCTACTCCCCTGACTGTGTTCCCCAGGGCCCTGCTCTCTGTGCCTGCTCCCCCTGGCCCTGCTCCCCTGGGCCCTGTTCTCCTGGGCCCTACCCGCCCTGGGCCCTTTTCCTCCTGGCCCTGCTCTGCTGGGCCCTTCTCCCCCTTGGGCCCTGCTCCTCGTGGCACTACTCACTGAGTCCAGCTCCTCCCTGGTCCTGTTCTTGAGCTCTGCTCCCCCTGGGCCCTGTTTTCCCTGTGCCCTGCTCCCCCTAGGCCCTGCTCCCCCTGGTCCTGTTCCCCATGGGCCCTGCTCACCTGTACTGCTCTCCCTGCCCCTACTCTCTGTGGGCCCTGCTATCCCTAGCACTGATCTACTGGGCTCTGCTACCCCTGGACCTCCTCTACCTGGGCCCAGCTCCCCCCTGTCCTGCTTACCCTAGGACCCTGCTGTCCCTGGCCCTACTGTCCCACGCACTGCTTCCCCAAGACCTGCTACCCGGTACCTGCTCCTCCTGGTACTGCTCAACCTAAAACCTGCTCCTCCAGGCCCTGCTCCCATGTGCCCTGCTCCCATGTGCCCTAATCCCCCTGGACTCTGTTTCCCCTGAGTACTGCAACTTCTTGGCCCTGCTCTCCCTGCTCCTGCTTCCTTGGGCCCCACTCCCCCTGGCCCTGCTCCCCCTGGACCTGTTCCTCCTGATCCTGCACCCCTGCGACCTGCTCCCTCTGGTCCTGCTCCCCCAGATCCTGCTCCTCCTGGTCGTTCTTCACTGGGCCCTGCTCACCCCTGGACCTGCTCTCTGGACCCTGCTTCCCCTGATTTGCTTCCATGGACCCTGGTTCCTTTGTGCCCCGCTCCCCCTGGTCCCTCCTCCTCCTGGTCCTGCTATCCATTGTCCCTGCTACCCTGGTTCTCTTCCCGTGCCCCAACTACCTTTGGGATCTGCTCTTCCTAGCCATGCTCTCCTGGGCCTTTCTCCCCGTAGGCCTCCTTTCTATAGGGCCTGCTCCACGTGGTCCTGCTCCTTCAGGGAGAAGCTCCCACTGGCCCTTCTCCCCTGGGCCCTGCTCCCCCCAGTCCTGGTTCCTTGGGCCGTACGACTCTGGACCTGCTCTCCTTGGTCCTATACCCCCTGGCGTGCTCCCCTGAGCCCTGATCCTCCCTGTTCCTGCTCCCCTGGGCTGTGCTCCTCTAGTACTGCTACCCCTGGGCTCTGCTCCTACTACCCCTGCTCTTCTGGGCACTGCTCCCCAGAACCTCCTGTCCTTTGGCCCTCTTCCCCCTGGCCCTGTTCCCCTGGGCCCTATTCCCTCCAGTCCTGTTCCCATGGGCCCTTCTTCCCCTGGGCCCTGCTCCCCATGGGCCCAGCTCCCCCGGGCCCTAATCCCCCTGTTCCCTGCTTCTCCTGGTTTCTGCTTCCCCTGGCTCTGCTGCCTATTGCCCTGCTTCCCTGGGCCTCCACGCCTAGGACCTGCTATCCCTGGTACTGCTCTCACTGGGCCCTTGTCCCCCTTGCCCTTTTCTCCCTGGATATGCTCCCCTGGGCCTTGCTCCTCTGGTAACTTCTTTCCCTGGCCCTACTCCCTGTAGGCACTGTTCCCCTTAGCCCTGGTCTCGTGGGCTCTGCACCCTCTGGTCCTCCTCTCCCTGGGCCCTGCTCTGCCCGGTCAGGCTCCACCTGGGTGCTGCTCCTCATGGTCCTGCTCCCTTGAGCCCTACCTCCCGCAGTCCTGAAACCCTGGGCCCTGCACACCAGGCCCTGCTCCCCTGGGCCCTGCTCTTCTGGGCCTTGATTCCCTTGGCCTTCTCCCCTGGGCTCTGCTCCCCCTGGCTCTGCTCCTCTAGGCCCTCCTATTCTGGGCCCTGCTCCCTCTGGTCCTGCTTTCCTGGACCTACCGCCCCTTTGACCTTGCTCCCCCGGTCCTGTTTCCTGGGCTCTACTCCCTATGGAACTGGCCCCACTGGCCCTCCTCTCCTAGGCCCTGCTTCCCTGTGCCCTGCTACTCCAAACTCTGCTACCCCTGACTCTGCTCCCCCTGGCCATACTCCCTATGGGCTCTGCTCTCCCTAGACCATGCCCCTGAGCCATGCACCTCCAACCGCTGCTCTCCATGGGACCTGCTCCCCTGGTCCTGAACTCCGGGGCCCTGCACCCCCATGTACTTCTCTCCCTGGGTCCTTCTACCTTGGCCCTTTTTATCCTGGCCCTGCTTTCCATGGCCCTGCTCCCCCGGGCCATGCTCTCCCTGATACTGTTCCCCATTGGACCTACTCTCTCCGGGCCTCCTCCCTGTGGGCTCTGCACTCCCTAGCCCTACTCTCCTGGGCCCTGCTCCCCTTGGTCCTCCTCTTCCTGGACCCTGATCCACCTGGCCCTGGTTCTGCTCCCCTGGGCCCTACTCCCTCCAGTCTTGCTGCCCAGGGCCCTGCTCCCCCTGGTTATGCCCCTCCTGGGCCTTGGTCAACCTGGAACTCGCTCCCACTTGGCTGCTCCCCTGAGCCCTGCACCCCTTGTGTCCTGCTTCCCCTGGCCCTGCTCCCCATGGGCCCTGTTCTTCTGGTCCCTGCTTTCCCTGGGCCTGCTCCCCCTGGACCATACTCCTCCTTGGCTGTGCTCCCCTGTGCCCTATTCCCCCTGGGACCTTCCCACTTGGGCCCTGCTGCCCCTGGTATTGCTCCCCATGGGCTCTGCTCCCCTGGACCCTTCTTACCCTGTTCTCTGCTTCTCCTGGGCCCTGACCCCCCTAGCCATGCTCCTCCTTGCCCTGTTCCCCCTGGCTCTGCACCTCTGGGCCCTACTCCCCTGATCTGTGCTCCTCTGTGGCCCTGCTCCCCTGGGCCATGCTCCCTCTGGTCCTGCTCACTCAGGCTGTATTCCCCCCGACTCTGCTCCCCTGTGCCCTGCTCTATTTGGCCCTGCTCCCTCTTGTCCTGATTTCCTAGGTGACTGCTCCCCCTGCATTGGGCCCTTCTCCCCCTGGCCCTAAACCCCTGGTTCTGCTCTCCTTGTGTCCTGCTCCACTTGGTCCTGATAGCCATGGCCGTGCTCCCCAACTGGCTTGCTCCTCCTGGACCTAACCCCTGGCCCTGAAGCCCCTGGCCGCGCTCCCCTGGGCCCTGCTCCTCCTCAGCCCTGCTTCCCCTGGCCCTGCTTCCCTTGACCTTGCTCCTTCTGGGCCCTGCTCCCCTGAGCACTGCTCCCCCTGGGTCCTGCTCTCCGTGGGCTCTGTTCCCCATGGTCTTGCCCCAAATGGTCCGTAATACCCCGAACCCTATTCTCCCTGATTTCTGATTCTCCTGGGCCCTGCTTCGCACTGGGCTCACCTCTTCCTGAGTCCTGCTCCCGCTTAGCCCTGCTGGCCCTGTTCCTCCTTCCCCGGCCGCATTCCCTCAGGCCCTGCTCACCAGGCCCTGCTTTCATGGGCCCAACTTCTCCTGGCCTTGCTCCCATGGGCCATGCTCCTCTGCTCCCTACTTCCCCTGTACCCTTCCCCCCTGGGGCCTGCTCCACCTCATCTTGCTCTGCATGGGCCCTGCTCTTCTGGGCCCTTCTCCCCCTGTTCCCTGCTTCTCTTGGGGTTGCTCCCCCTATCCCAGCTCCCCCTTGCCCTACTTCCCCGTGGACGGCTCCACCAGAACCTGCTCCCCCTGGTAATGTTCTCCCTTGGCCCTTTTCCGCCTAGGCCCTGCTCCCCTGGCCCTTCTCCTCCTGGCTCTACTCCCTGTGGGCTCTGCACCCCTAGCATTGCTCTCCTCATCCCGGGTCCTCTAATACTCCTCTCCCTGGACCCTGCCCCACCTGCTCCCCCTGAGCCCTGCCCACCCTGGCCCTGTCCCCTGAGTCCTACTCCCACCAGTCCTGCTCCCCTGTTCCTGCTCCCCTGACTCTGTTCCCCAGGGCCTTGCTCTCTGGGCCTGCTCCTTCTGCCCCTGCTCCCCTGTGCCCTGCTCTCCTGGGCCCTGCCTTCCCTGGGCCCTTTTTCTCTTGGCCCTGCTCTGCTGGGCCCTTCTCTCCCTTGGGCCCTGGTCCTCATGGCACAGCTCACTGGGTCCCGCTCTCCCCTGGTCCTGCTCTTGGGCTCTGCTCCCCCTGGGACCTGTTTTCCCTGTGCCCTGCTTCCCCTAGGACCCGCTCCCCCTGGATCCTGCTCGCGCTTGTCCTGTTCCTCATGGGCCCTGCTCACCTGTACTGCTCGCCCTGCCCCTACTCCCTGTGGGCTCTGCTATCCCTAGCACTGATCTACTGTGCTCTGCTACCCCTGGTCCTCCTCTCCCTGGGCCCTGCTCCCCGCTGTCCTGCTTACCCTAGGACCCTGCTGTCCCTGGCCCTGCTGTCCCTCGCACTGCTTCCCCGGGGCCTGCTCCCCCGGTACCTGCTCCTCCTGGTACTGCTCCCCCTGGGACCTGCTCCTCCTGGCCCTGCTCCCATGTGCCCTGCTCCCCCTGGGCTCTGTTCCCCTTGAGCACTGCAACTTCTTGGCCCTGCTCTCCCTGGTCCTGCTTCCTTGGGCCCTGCTCCCACTGGCCTGCTCCCCTGGACCTGTTCCTCCTGATCCTTCTCCCCTGGGTCCTGCTCCCTCTGGTCCTGTTCCTCCGGACCCTGCTCCTCCTGGCCCTTCTCCACTAGGCCCTGCTCTCCCCTGGACCTGCTCTCTGGGCCCTGCTTTCCCTATTTTTTCATCCCTGCACCCTATTTCCCCTGTGTCCCGCTCCCCCTGGTCCCTCCTTCCCCTGGTCCTGCTCTCCATTGTTCCTGCTACCCTGGGTTTGCTTCCCATGCCCCAACTCCCTGTGGGATCTGCTCCCTCTAGCCATGCTCTCCTGGGCCTTTCTCCCCGTAGGCCTCCTTTCTATGGGGCCTGCTCCACGTTGTCCTGCTCTTTCCGGCCGTGCTCCCACTGGCCCTTCTCCCCTGGGCCCTGCTCCTCCTAGTCCTGGTTCCTTGGGCCCTTCGACCCTGGACCTTCTCTCCTGGGTCCTATTCCTTTTGGCCTGATTCCCTGGGCCCTGTTCCTCCCTGTCCCTGCTCCCCTGGGCTGTGCTCCTCTGGTACTGCTACCCCTGGGCCCTGCTCCTCCTGGCCCTGCTCCGCTAGGCCCTTCTACTCCCTGGGCTCCGCGACCCTTGAGCCCTGCTCCCCTGTCCCTACTCCCTCAGGCGCCAGTCCCTGTGGGCTCTGCTCCTACTATCCCTACTGTTCTGCCATACCCCGGACCCTATTCTCCCTGATTTCTGATTCTCCTGGGCCCTGCTCCTTTTGGCCCTGCTTTCCTGGGCCCTGCTCCCCACTGGGCTCACCTCTTCCTGAGTCCTGCTCCCGCTTAGCCCTGCTCGCCCTTTTCCTGCTTCTCCGGGCCCCATTACCTCTGGCCCTCCTCACCTGGCGCTGCTTTCCTCGGCCCAACTTTCCCTGGCCCTGCTCTTCTGGGCCATGCTCCTCTCCACCCTACTTCCTCTGGACCCTTCCCCCCTGGACCCTGCCCCACCTGCTCCTCCTGGGCCCTGCCCACCCTGGCAATGTCCCCTGGTCCCTACTCCCCCAAGTCCTGCTCCCCTGTTCCTGCTCCTCTGACTCTGTTCCCCAGGGCCATGCTCTCTGGGTCTTCTCCCCCTGGCCCTGCTCCCCTGGCACTGCTCCCCTGGGCCATGCTCTCCTGAGCCCTGCCCTCCCTGGGCTCTTTACCTCCTGGCCCTGCTCTGCTGGGCCCTTCTGCTTGTTGGGCCCGGCTCCTCGAGGCTCTGCTCACTGGGTCCCGCTCTCCCCTATTCCTGCTCTTGGGCTCTGCTCCCCCTGGGCTTTGTTTTCCCTGTGCCCTGCTCCCCCAAGGCCCTGCTCCCGCTGGTCCTGTTCCCCATGGGCCCTGCTCACCTGTACTGCTCTCCCTGCCCCTACTCCCTGTGGGCTCTGCTATCCCTAGCACAGATCTTCTGGGCTCTGCTAACCCTGGTCCTCCTCTCCCTGGGCCCTGCTCCCCCCTGTCCTGCTTACCCTAGGACCCTGCTGTCCCTGGCCCTGCTGTCCCTCGCACTGCTTCCCCGGGGCCTGCTCCCCGGGACGTGCTCCTCCTGGTACTGCTCCCCCTCCTCTTACTCCCCTTGGGACCTGCTCCTCTTGGCCCTGCTCACATGTGCCCTGCTCCCATGTGCCCTGCTCCCCCTGGGCTCTGTTTCCCCTGAGCACTGCAACATATTCGCCCTGCTCTCCCTGGTCCTGCTTCCTTGGGCCCCGCTCCCATTGGTCCTGCTCCCCCAGACCCTTCTCCTTCTGGCCCTTCTCCACTGGGCCCTGCTCACCCCTGGACCTGCTCTCTGGGCCCTGCTTCCCCTGATTTTGCTTCCCTGGACCCTGGTTCCCCTGTGCCCCGCTACCCCTGGTCCCTCCTCCCCCTGGTCCTGCTCTCCATTTTTCCTGCTACCCTGGTTTTGCTTCTGGTGCCCCAACTCCCTGTGGGATCTGCTCCCCCTAGCCATGCTCTCCTGGGCCTTTCTCCCCATAGGCCTCCTTTCTATGGGGCCTGCTCCACGTGGTCCTGCTTCTCCAGGGCCCTGCTCCCCCCAGTCCTGGTTCCTTGTGCCCTACGACCCGGGACCTGCTCTCCTTGGTCCTATTCCCGCTGGCCTGCTCCCCTGGGCCCTGAGCCTCCCTGTCCCTGCTCCCCTGAAATGTGCTCTTCTAGTACTGCTACCCCTGGGCTCTGCTCCTACTAGCCCTGCACTCCTGGGCCCTGCTCCCCAGATCCTCCTGTCCTTTGGCCCTCTTCCCCCTGGCCCTGTTCCCCTGGGCCTTATTCCCTCCAGTCCTGTTCCCCGGGGCCCTTCTCCCCTGGGCCCTGCTCCCCATCGGCCCAGCTCCCCCGGGCCCTAATCCCCCTGTTCCCTGCTTCTACTGTGTTCTGCTTCCCCTGGCCCTGCTCCCTACTGCCCTGCTTCCCTGGGCCTCCTCCCCTGAGACCTGCTATCCCTGCTACTACTCTCACTGGGCCCTTGTCCCCCTTGCCTTTTTCTCCCTGGCTATGCTCCCCTGGGCCCTGCTCCTCTTGTAAGTTCTTTCCCTGGCCCTACTCCCTGTAGGCACTGTTCCCCTTAGCCCTGCTCTCCTGGGCTCTGCACCCCCTGGTCCTCCTCTCCCTGGACCCTGCTCTGCCCGGTCCTGCTCCTCCTGGGTGTTGCTCCTCATGGTCCTGCTCCTTTGGGCCCTACCTCCAGCAGTCCTGCTCCCCTGGGCCCTGCACACCAGGCCCTGCTCCCCTGGGCCCTGCTCTTCTGGGCCTTGATTCCCTTGGCCTTCTCCCCTGGGCCCTGATCCCCCTGGCACTGCTCCCCCTGGCCCTTTTCTTCTGGCTCTACTCCCCCTGGCTCTGCTCCCCTGGGGCCTGATACTCTGAGACCTGATCTCCCTGGCCCTTCACTCTTGTGTCCTGCTCTCCCTGGCCGTTATGCTTTGGGTCCTGCTCCCCCTGTGTCCTGCTCCCCTGGGACCAGCTCTCCCTATGTCCTGGTTACCCCTGCCCGGGTCCCCGGGATTGTTCTTTTTTTGGTCCTGCTTCCCCTGGGCTCTGCTCCTCCTGGCCCTGCTCTCCTAGGTCCTGTTCTTCCCTTGGCTCTGCTGCCCCTGAGCCCTGCTCCCTCTATGCCCTGCTACCCTTGTTCTGCTTCCCTGGTCGCCTCTCCCTATGGCCATGCTCCACCTGGCCTTTTTTCCCCTGACCCTGCTTTCCTGGGCTTTGCTCCCCTTAGCCTTGCTCCCTTTGGTCTGTTCCCCCAGGCACTGCTTCTCCTGGTTTTGTTCCCCTGGGCCCTGTTGCCCCCTGGGCCCTGCTCTCCTTGGTCTTAATCCCCCTGGCCTGCGGCCCTGGACCCTGATCCTCCCTGTCCCCGCTCCCCTGGCCTGTGCTCCTCCAGTATTTCTACACCTTGGCCATGCTCCTCCTGGCCATGCTCCGCTAGGCCCTTCTACCCCCTGGGCTCCGCTACCCTTGAGCCCTGCTCCCCTGTCCTAATCCCTCACGCCCCACTACCTTTGGGCTCTGCTCCTAATAGCCCTGCTCTCCTGGGCCCTGCTCCCCAGATCCTCCTGTCCTTTGGCCCTGTTCCCCTGGGCACTATTCCCTCCAGTCCTATTCCACTTGGCCCTTCTTCCCCTGGGCCCTGCTCCCCATGGGCCCAGGTTCCCCGAGCCCTTATCCCCTTGTTCTCTGCTTCTCCTGGGTTCTGCTTCCCCTGGCCCTGCTCCCTATTGCCCTGCTTCCCTGGGCCTCCTCCTCTGGGACCTGCTATCCCTGGTACTGCTCTCACTGGGCCCTTGTCCCCCTTGCCCTTTTCTCCCTGGCTATGTTCCCCTCAACCCTACTCCTCTGGTAACTTCTTTCCCTGGCCCTACTCCCTGTAGGCACTGTTGCCATTAGCCCTGCTCTCCTGGGCTCTGCACCCCCTGGTCCTCCTCTACCGGGCAGGGCAATAGGGAACAGGGTCAGGGGAAGCTGAACCCAGGAAAAGCAGGGAACAGGGAGATTAGGGCCTGGGGGAGCTGGGCCCATGGGGAGCTGGGCCCAGGGGAAGAAGGGCCCAGGGAAACAGGACTGGAGGGAATAGGGCCCAAGGGAACAGGGCCACGGTGAACAGGGCCAAAGGATAGGAGGATCTGGGGAGCAGGGTCCAGGAGAGCAGGGCTAGTATGAGCAGACCCCACAGGGAGTGTGGACTGAGGGAGCAGGGACAGGGAAGCAGGGCTCAAGGGAAGCAGAGCCCAGGGAGTAGAAGGGCCTAGCAGAGCAGGGAGGGGAGGAACAGGGCCCAGGGGTAGCAGTACCAGAGGAGCACAGCCCAGGGGAGCAGGGACAGGGAGGATCAGGGCCCAGGGGAGCAGGCCAGGGGGAATAGGACCAAGGAGAGCAGGTCCATGGTCGTAGGACCCAAGGAAACAGGACTGGGTGGAGCAGGGACCAGGGGAGAAAGGCCAGTAGGAGCAGGGCCCGGGAGGAGCAGGACCACGTGGAGCAGGCCCTATAGAAAGAGGCCTATGGGGAGAAAGGCCCAGGAGAGCATGCCTGGGGGAGCAGAAACCACAGGGAGTAGGGGCACGGGAAGCAAAACCAGGGTAGCAGGGACAATGGAGAGCAGGACCAGGGGGAGGAGGGACCAGGGGGAGCGGTGCACAGGGGAAACAGGGTCCAGGGAAGCAAAATCAGGGGGAGCAGGGCCCAGAGAGCAGGTCCAGGGGTGAGCAGGGCCAGTCAAGAAGGGCCAGGAGGAGCAGCGTCCGGGGGAGCAGGACCAGAGGGATCAGGTCTCAGGGGAGCAGGATCAGGAGGAACAGGTCCTGGGGGAGCAGGGCCAGTAGGAGCGGGGCCCAAGGAAGCAGGACCAAGGAGAGCAGGGCCAGGAAGTTGCAGTGCTCAGGGGAACAGAGCCCAGGGGGACCTGGGCAAATGGGAGCTGGGCCAGAAGGAGCAGGTCCCAGTGGGAGCAATACTAGGAGGAGCAGATACCGAGGAAGCTGGCTCCGGGAAAGCAGTGCAAGGGACAGCAGGGCCAGGGACAGCAGGGTCCTAGGGTAAGCAGGACAGGGGGGAGCAGGGCCCAGGGAGACGAGGGCCAGGAGTAGCAGAGCCCAGTAGATCAGTGCTAGGGATAGCAGAGCTCACAGAGAGTAGAGGCAGGGAGAGCAGTACAGGTGAGCAGGGCCCATGGGGAACAAGACCAGGGGGAGCAGGATCCAGGCCGAGCAGGGCCTATGGGGAGCAGGGCACAGGGAAAACAGGGCTCACGGGGAGCAGAGCCCAAGAGCAGGACCAGGGGAGAGCGGGACCCAGTGAGCAGTGCCACGAGGAGCAGGGACCAATGGGGAGAAGGGCCCAGCAGAGCAGGGCCAGGAGGAAAAGGGCCCAGGGGGGGCAGGGCCCAGGAGAGCAGGGCCCAGGGGAGCAGGGCCAGGGGGAGCAGGCCCAGAGTCAGGGCCCTGGGGAAAAGAGTCAGGGGAGCAGGAACAGGGGAGCAGGACTGGAGGGAGTAGGGCCCAGGGGACAGGGCCAGGGTGGGCAGGGCACAGGAGGAGCAGGTGGGGCAGGGTCCAGGGAGAGGAGTATTAGAGGACCAGTGATGAGGAGAGCAAGGCTAGGGGTGCAGAGCCAAAAGGGAGTAGAGCCAGGAGGAGAAGGGCCAGGGGAGCAGGGCCCAGGCGGAAAAGGGCCCAGCGAGAGCATTACCAGGGGGAGCAGGTCCTGGAGGAGCGGGCCACGGGGAAGTAGGGCAAGGGGGAGCTGGGATAGGGGGAACAAGGCCCAAGAGAAGCAGGGAACAGGGGGAGAGGGCCCAGGGGAGCAGGGCCCATGCGGAGCAAGACCAAGTGGAGCAGGGCAAAGGGGGGAAGTGTCCAGAGGAAGTAGGGTGCAGAGGAGCATGGCCCAGGGGAGCAGGGCCAGGGGAAGTTGGGCCCAGGAAAGCAGGGCCAGGAGAGCAGGGCCAGAGGGAATGGGGCCCGGGGAGGCAGGAACTGGGCGAGCATGGCTAAGCGTGAGCTGGACTCAGGAAGAGGTGAGCCCAGTGGGGAGAAGGGCCCAGGAAAGCAGGGCCAGGAGGAGCAGGGCCCAGGAGAATCAGAAATCAGGGAGAATAGGGTCCAGGGTATTACGGACCATGTGGGGCAAGACCATGGGGAGCAGAGCCCATGGAGAGCAGTACCTCGGCGGAGCAGGGCCCAGAAGAAGCAGGGTCAAAGGAAGCAGGGCCAGGGGAAGCAGGGCTGAGGAGGAGCAGGGCCCAGGGGAACAGGGCCAGGGTGTATAGGGCCAGGGGTTAGGTCCAGGAGGAGCCAGCCCCATGGGGAGCAGGGCCAGGGAAAACAGGACACAAGGGGTGCAGGTCCCAGGGGAGGAGGCCAAGTCGGAGCGGGTTCCAGGTTGACCAAGGTCCAGGAGGAGCATAACCAGGGGGAGCAGAGCCCTGGAGAGCAGGACTGGAGAGAGTAGGGCCCAGGGGAGCAGAACCAGGGCCAGGTTGATCAGGGTCCAGGAAGAGGAGGACCAAAGGGAGCAAGGCCAAGGAGAGCAGTCTAAAGAGTGCAGAGCCCACAGGAAGGAGGGCCAGAGGGAGTAGGGCCAATGGGGAACAGTATCAGTCGAGCATGGCCTGGGGGAGCAGGACCATGGGGAGTGGGGCCAGGAGGAAAAGGGCCAAGGGTAGAAGGGCCCAGGGAGAGAACTACCTGGGGTGCAGGGCCCCGGAGTTCAGGCCCAGGGGAGCAGGTCCCATTTGCAGCAGCGGTTGGAGGTGCATGGCTCAGGTGCATGGTCTAGGGGGAGTAGAGCCCTTAGGGAGTAGCGCCAGGGGGAGCAGAGTCAGGGTTAGCAGAGTTTGGAGTAGCAGGGCACAGGGAAGCAAGGCCTAGGAGAGGAAGGCCAGGGGACCAGTTCCATAGGGAGTAGAGCCCAGGAAACAGGACCGGGGGAGCAAGGCCATAGGGAGGTATGTACAGGAAAGCAGGAGCAGAGGGAGCAGGGCCCAGGGTAGGAGGGCCTAGAGGAGCAGAGCCAGGGGGAGCAGAGCCCAGGGGAGAAGGCCAAGGGAACAAGGCCCAGAAGAGCAGGGCCCAGGGGAGCAGGGCCTGGTGTGCAGGGCCCAGGGGAGCAGGACTGCGGGAAGTAGGGCCCAAGGGTGCAGGACCATGAGGAGCAGCACCCACGAGGAGCAGGACCGGGCAGAGCAGGGCCCAGGGAGAGAAGGACCAGGGAGTGCAGAACCCAGGAGAGCAGGGCGAAGGGAACAGTGCCTACAGGGAGTAGGGCCAGGGAAAGAAATTACCAGAGGAGCAGGGCCCAGGGGAGCATATCCAGGGAGAAAAGGGCAAGGGGGACAAGGGCCCAGTGAGAGCAGTACCAGGGATAGAAGGTCCCAGGGGAGGAGGCCCAGGGAAGCAGGGCAATAGGGAGCAGGGCCAGGGGAAGCAGAGCCCAGGAGAAGCAGGGAACAGGGGGATAAGGGCACGGGGGAGCTGGGCCCATGGGGAGCAGGGCCCAGGGGAAGAAGGGCCAAGGGGAATAGGACTGGAGGGAATAGGGCCCAGGGGAACAGGGACAGGGGGAAGAGGGCCAAAGGACAGGAGGATCTGGGGAGCAGGGCCCAGGAGATCAGGGCTAGTAGGAGCAGAGCCCACAGGGAGTGGGGCCTGAGGGAGCTTGTCAGGGCAGCAGGGCTCAAGGGTAGCGGAGCCCAGCTGGTAGAAGGGCCTAGCGTGGCAGGGCCAGGAGGAGCAGGGCCCAGGGTTAGCAGTACCAGAGGAGCACAGACCAGGGGACCAGGGACATGGAGGATCAGGGCCCAGGGGAGCAGGCCAGGGGAAAGAGGCCCAAGGTGAGCAGGTCCAGGGTCGTATGTCCCAAGGAACCAGGACTGGGTGGAGCAGGGCCCAGGAGAGAAGGGCCAGTGGGAGCAGGGCCTGGGAGGAGCAGGACCACGTGGAGCAGGCCCCATAGAAAGGAGGCCTATGGGGAGAAAGGCCCAGGAGAGCATGGCTAGGGGGAGCAGATCCCACAGGGAGTTGGGGCACGGGAAGCAAAACCAGGGTAGCAGGGACAATGGAGAGCACAACCAGGGGAAGAAGGGACCAGGGGGAGCAGGACACAGGGGAACCAGGGTCCAGGGAAGGAAAATCAGGGGAAGCAGGACCCAGAGATCGGATCCAGGGGTGAGCAGGGCTCAGTGGAGAAGGGCCAGGAGAAGCATGGTCCGGGGGAGCAAGACCAGAGGGCTCAGGTCCCTGGGGAGCAGGATAGGAGAAACAGGTCCAGGGGAGCAGGCCAGTGGGAGCAGGGACCAAGGAAGCAGGACCAGGGAGAGCAGGGCCAAGAAGTTGCAGTGCTCAAGGGGAACAGAGCCCAGGGGGAGCAGGGCACATGGGAGCAGGGCCAGGAGGAGCAGGTCCCAGGGGGAGCAGTACCAGGAGGAGCAGGTACCGGGGGAGCAGGGGCCCGGGAAGCGGTGCGAGGGACAGCAGGGCCAGGGACAGCAGGGTCCTAGGGTAAGCAGGACAGCGGGGGAGCAGGGCCCAGGGAGAGGAGGACCAGGGGTAGCAGAGCACAGTAGATCAGTGCTAGGGATAGCAGAGCCCACAGGGAGTAGGGGCAGGGCGAGCAGTACAGGTGAGCAGGGCCCATGAGGAACAGGACAAGGGCGAGCAGGATCCAGGGGGAGCGGGTCCTAGGGGAAGCAGGGCACAGGGAAAACAGGTCCCAGGGGGAGCAGAGCCCATGAGCAGGACCAGGGGAGAGCGGGACCCAGTGAGCTGTGCCATGAGGACCAGGGCCCAAGGGAGAGAAGGGCCCAGCAGAGCAGGGCCAAGAGAAAAAGGGCCCAGGGAAGGCAGGGCCCAGGAGAGCAGGGCACAGGGGAGCAGGGGCAGAAGGAGCAGGCCCAGAGAGCAAGGCCCTGGGGAACAGAGTCAGGGGAGCAGGAACAGGGGAGCAGGACTGGTGGGAGTAGGACTCAGGGGACAGGGCCAGGGTGGGCAGGGCTCAGGAGGAGCAGGTGGGGCAGGGTCCAGGGAGAGGAGTATTAGAGGACCCGGGATGAGGAGAGCAATGCTAGGGGTGCAGAGCCCACAGGGAGTAGAGCCAGGAGGAGAAGGGCCAGGGGAGCAGGGCCTAGGCGGAAAAGGGCCAAGGGAGAACATTACCAGGGGGAGCAGGTTCTGGTGGAGCCGTCCACGGGGAAGTAGGGCAAGGGGGAGCTGGGATAGGGGGAGCAACCCCAAGAGAAGCAGGGAACAGGGGGAGAAGGGCCCAGAAGAGCAGGGCCCATGCAGAGCAAGATGAGGTGGAGCAGGCCCCAGGGGGGAAGGGTACAGGGGAAGTAGGGAGTAGAGGAGCATGGCCCATGGGAGCAAGGCCAGGAGAAGTTGGGCCCATGAAAGCAGGGCCTGGTGAGCAGGGCCTGAGGGAATGCGGCCGGGGAAGGAGGAACAGGGCCAGCAGGGCTAAGCGGGAGCAGGACTCAGGAAGAGGTGAGCCCAGTGCGAAGCAGGGCCCAGGAGAATCAGAAATCAGGGAGAATAGGGTTCGGGGTATTACGGACCATTTGGGGCAAGACCATGGGGAACAGAGCCCACGGAGAGCAGGACCCAGGGGGAGCAGTGCTCAGGGGAGCAGGGCCCAGAAGGAGCAAGGTCAAGGGAAGCAGGGCCAGGGGAAGCAGGGCTGAGGAGGAGCAGGGCCCAGGGGAGCGCAGCCAGGGGCTTCAGGGCCAGGGGTTAGGTCCAGGAGGAGCAAGCCAGTTGGGGAGCACGGCCATGGCTATCAGGACCAAGTGGAGCAGGACACAAGGAGAGCAGAACCAGGGGTTTAGGGCCAGGGGGAGAAGGGCCCAATGCAGGGGGAGCAGTCACCTAGGAAATCAGGACAAGAGGGAGCAGGGCCAAATAGAGCAGGGCACAGGGGAGCAGAGTCGGGGGGAATACAGCCTGAGTGAGCAGGACCAGAGGGAGCATGGCCCAGGGGAGCAGGGCCACAGAGGAGCACAGATCAGGGGAGTAGGGCCCAGAGGTGCAGAGCCAGGGGGAACAGGGCAAGGAGGAGCATGGCTAGGGGGGTCAGGGCCCAGGAGAAGCAGAGAACAGGGTAAGAAGGGTCCAGGGGAGCAGAACCCATGGGGAGCAATACCAGGGGCAGCAGGGCCCAAGTGGGAAGGTCCCAGGGGGAATAGGGCACAGGGGAGCACAGCCAAGGAGGAGTATGGTCCAGGGGGAGCAGGCCCAGGGAAAGCAGGGACCAGAAGAACAGGGCCCATGGGGAGCAGGGCCAGGGGAAGCAGGACACAAGGGGTGCAGGGCTAAGGGGAGCAGGCCAAGTGGGAGTGAGTTCCAGGTTGACCAAGGCCCAGGAGGGGCATAACCAGGGGGAGCAGGGCCCTGGGCAGCAAGACTGGAGGGAGTAGGGCCCAGGGGAGCAGAACCAGGGCCAGGTGGATCAGGGTCCAGGAAGAGGAGGACCAAGGGGAGCAGGGCCCAGGAGAGTAGGGCTAGGGAGTGCAGAGCCCACAGGGAGGAGGGCCGGAGAGAGTAGGTCCAATGGGGAACAGTATCAGGGAGAGCATGGCCCGGGGGAGCAGGGCCATGGAAAGCAGGGCCAGGATAAAAAGGGCCAAGGTAGAAGGACCCAGGGAGAGAAGTACATGGGGGTGCAGGGCCCCGGAGTTCAGGACCAGGGGAGCAGGTCCCATGGAGAGCAGAGGTTGGAGGTGCATGGCTCAGGGGCATGGTCTAGGGAGAGCAGAGCCCATAGGGAGTATGGCCAGGGGGAGCAGAGTCAGGGTACCAGAGTTTGGAGTAGCAGGGCACAGGGAAGCAGGGCCTAGGAGAGGAGGGCCAGTGGGGCCAGTTCCATAGGGAGTAGAGCCCAGGAAACAGGACCGGGGGAGCAAGGTCAAAGGGGCGGTAGGTCCAGGAAAGCAGGACCAGAGGGAGCAGGGCCCAGAGTAGGAGGGCCTAGAGGAGCAGAGCCAGGGGGAGCAGAGCCCAAGGGAGAAGGCCAAGGGAATCAAGGCCCAGAAGAGCAGGGCCCAGGGGAGCAGGGCCTGATGTGCAGGGCCCAGGGTTGCAGGACTGCGGGAGGTAGGGCTCAAGGGAGCAGGACCATGAGGAGCAGAACCCAGGTGGAGCCTGACCGGGCAGAGCAGGGCCCAGGGAGACGAGGGCCAGGGGTAGCAGAGCCCAGTAGATCAGTGCTAGGGATAGCAGAGTCCACAGGGAGTAGGGGCAGGGAGTGCAGTAAAGGTGAGCAGGGCCCTTGGGGATCAGGACCAGGCGGAGCAGGATCCAGGCCAAGCAGGGCCTCGGGGGAGCAGGGCATAGGGAAAACAGGGCCCAGGGGGAGCAGAGCCCAAGAGCAGGACCAGGGGAAAACGGGACCCAGTAAGCAGTGCCACGAGGAGCAGGGCCCAAGGGGGAGAAGGGCCCAGCAGAGCATGGCCAGGAGGAAAAGGGCCCAGGGGGGCCAGGGCCCAGGAGAGCAGGGCCCAAAGGAGCTAGTCCAGGGGGATCAGGCCCAGAGAGCAGGGCCCTGGGGAACAGAGTCAGGGGAGCAAAAACAGGGGAGCAGGACTGCAGGGAGTAGGGCCCAGGGGAAAGGGCCAAGGTGGGAAGGGACCAGGAGGAGCAGGTGGGGCAGGGTCCAGGGAGAGGAGTATTAGAGGACCAGGGATGAGGAGAGCAAGGCTAGGGGTGCAGAGCCCACAGGGAGTAGAGCCAGGAGGAGAAGGGACAGGCGAGCAGGGCCCAGGGAGAGCATTACCAGGGGGAGCAGGTCCTGGATGAGCGGGTCCCGGGGAAGTAGGGCAAGGGGGAGCTGGGATAGGGGGAGCAAGGCCCAAGAGAGGCAGGGAACAGGGGGAGAAGGGCTTAGGGGAGCAGGGCCAATGCCGAGCAAGACCAGGTGGAGCAGGGCTCAGGGGGTAAGGGTTCAGGGGAAGTAGGGTGCAGAGGAGCAAGGCCCAGGGGAGCAGGGCCAGGGAAAGTTGGGCCTAGGAAAGCAGGGCCAGGTGAGAAGGGCCAGCGGGAATGGGGCCCGGGGAAGCAGGAACAGGGCGAGCAGGGCTAAGCGGGAGCAGGACTCAGGAAGTAGTGAGCCCAGTGGGGAACAGGGCCCAAGAAAGCAGGGCCAGGAGTAGCAGGGCCCAGGAGAATCAGAAATCAGGGAGAATAGGGTTCAGAGTATTACGGACCATGTGGGGCAAGACCATGGGGAGCAGAGCCCACAAAAGCAGGACCCAGTGGGAGCAGGGCTCGGGGATGCAGGGCCCAGAAGGAGCAGGGTCAAGGGAAGTAGTGCCAGGGGAAGCAGGGCTGAGGAGGAGCAGGGCCCAGGGGAGC
Organism: Callospermophilus lateralis; assembly: GCF_048772815.1. Classification (NCBI taxonomy): domain Eukaryota; kingdom Metazoa; phylum Chordata; class Mammalia; order Rodentia; family Sciuridae; genus Callospermophilus; species Callospermophilus lateralis. The sequence goes on from NW_027513746.1 coordinate 82,903, forward strand.
AGGGCCATGGGGTGCAGGACCAGCCTTAGGTCCCGGAGGAGCAATCCCCATGGGGATCAGGGCCATGGTTATCAAAACCAAGTGAAGCAGGCCACAAGGAGAGCAGAACCAGGGGATTAGGGCCAAGGGAGAAGGGCCAAATGCAAGGGGAGCAGTCACCCAAAAAATCAGGACCAGAGGGAGCAAGGCCAAATTGAGCAGGGCCCATTGGAGCACGGTCAGGGGGAATACAGCCTGAGTGAGCAGGACCAGAGGGAGCATGGCCCAGGGGAGCAGGGCCACAGAGGAGCACATCTCAGGGGAGTAGGGCCCAGAGGTGCAGAGCCAGGGAGAAAAGGGCAAGGAGAGCATGGCTAGGGGGATCAGTTCCCAGAAGAAGCAGAGAACAAGGGAAGAAGGGTCCGGGGGATCAGAGCCCATGGGGAGCAATACCAGGGGCAGCAGGGCCCAAGTGGGAAGGTCCCAGGGGAAATAGGGCATAGGGGAGCAGAGCCAAGGAGGATTATGGTCCAGGGGAGCAGGCCCAGGGAAAGCAGAAACCAAAAGAACAGGGCCCATGGTAGCAGGGCCAGGGCGAAAGGGCCCATGGGGAGCAAGGCCAGGGGAAGCAGGACACAAGGTGTGCAGGGCCCAGGGTAGCAGGCCAAGTGGGAGCGGGTTCCAGTTGACTAAGGCCCAGGAGGGACATAACCAGGGGGAGCAGGGCTCTGGGAAGCAAGACTGGAGGGAGTAGGGCCCAGGAGAGCAGAACCAGGGCCAGGTGGATCAGGGTCCAGGAAGAGGAGGACCAAGGAGAGCAGGGCCCAGGAGAGCAGGGGAAGGGAGTGCAGAGCCCACAGGGAGTAGGGCCAGAGGGAGTATGGCCAATGGGGAACACTATTAGGGAGAGCATGGCCCGGGGGATCAGGGCCATGGGGAGTGGGGCCAGGAGGAAAAGGGCCAAGGGTAGAAGGGCCGAGGGAGAGAAGTACCTGGGGGTGCAGGACCCCGGAGTTCAGGCCCAGGGGAGCGGGTCCCATGGGGAGCAGTGGTTGGAGGTGCATGGCTCAGGGGCATGGTCTAGGGTGAGCAGAGCCCATAGGGAGTAGGGCCAGGGGGAGCAGAGTCAGGGCTAGATGAGTTTGGAGTAGCAGTGCACAGGGAAACAGGGCCTAGGAGAGGAGGGCCAGGGGGCCCGTTCCATAGGGAGTAGAGCCCAGGAAACTGGACCGGGGGAGCAAGGCCAAGGGGGAGGTAGGTCCAGGAAAGCAGGACCAGAGGGAGCAGGGCCCAGGGTAGGAGGGCCTAGAGGAGCAGTGCCAGGGGGAGCAGAGCCCAGGGGAGAAGGCCAAGGGAAGCAAGGCCCAGAAGAGCAGGGCCCAGGGGAGCAGGGCCTGGTGTGCAGGGCCCAGGGTTGTAGGACTGCGGGAAGTAGGGCTCAAGGGAGCAGGATCATGAGGAGCAGCACCCAGTGGAGCCTGACCGGGCAGAGCTGGGCCCAGGGAGAGGAGGACCAGGGGGTGCAGAGCCCAGGAGAGCAGGGCTAACGGGAACAGTGCCTACAGGGAGTAGGGCCAGGGAAAGAAGTTACCAGAGGAGCAAGGCCCAGGGGAAGAAGGGCCCAGGGGAACAGGACTGGCGGGAATAGGGCCCAGGGGAACAGGGCCAGGGGGAAGAGGGCCAAAGGACAGGAGGATCTGGGGAGCAGTGTCCAGGAGAGCAGGGCGAGTAGGAGCAGAGCCCAGGGGTAGCAGTACTAGAGGAGCACAGCCCAGGGGAGCAGGGACAGGGTTGGTCAGGGCCCAGGAGAGCAGGTCAAGGGGAATAGGACCAACGAGAGTAGGTCCAGGGTCAGAGGGCCCAAGGAACCAGGACTGGGGGGAGCAGGGCTCAGGGGAGAAGGGCCAGTGGGAGCTGGGCCCAGAAGGAACAAGACCACGTGGAGCAGGCCCCATAGAAAGGAGGCCTACGGGGAGAAAGTCCCAGGAGAGCATGGCTAGGAAGGGCAGATCCTACAGGGAGTTGGGGCACGGGAAGCAAAACCAGGGTAGCAGCGACAATGGATAGCAGGACCAGGGGGAGGAGGGACCAGGGGGAGCGGGGCAGCGGGGAACCAGGGTCCATGGAAGCAAATCAGGGGACATGGGGCCCAGAGAGCAGGTACAGGGGTGAGCCGGGCCCAGTGAAGAACAGCCAGGAGGAGCAGGGTCTGGGGGAGCAGGACCAGAGGGAGCAGGTAGCAGGGGAGCAGGATCAGGAGGAACAGGTCCAGGGGGAGCAGGGCAAGGGGGAGCGGGGCCCAAGGAAGCAGGACCAGGGAGAGCAGGGCCAAGAAGTTGCAGTGCTCAGGGGAAACAGAGCCCAGGGGGAGTAGGGCACATGGGAGCAGGGCACATGGGAGCAGGGCCAGGAGGAGCAGGTTTTAGGTTGAGCAGTACCAGGAGGAGCAGGTACCAGTGGAGCAGCCACGGGGAAGCAGTGCGAGGGACAGCAGGGCCAGGGACAGCAGGGTCCTAAGATAAGCAGGACAGGGGGGAGCAGGGCCCAGGGAGAGCAGGTCCAGTGGTAGCAGAGCCCAGTACATCAGTGCTAGGGATAGCAGAGCCCACAGAGAGTAGGGGCAGGGAGAGCAGTACAGGTGAGCAGGGCCCATGGGGAACAGGACCAGGGGGAGCAGGGCCTAGGGGGAGCAGGGCACAGGGAAAACAGGGCCCAGGGGGAGCAGAGCCCAAGAGCAGGACCAGGGAAGAGCGGGATTCAGTGAGCAGTGCCACAAGGAGCAGGGCCCAAGGGGGAGAAGGGCCCAGCAGAGCAGGACCAGGAGGAAAAGGGCCCAGGGGGGGCAGGGCCCAGGAGAACAGGGCCCAGGGGAGCAGGGCCAGGGGGAGCAGTCACAGAGAGCAGGGCCCCGGGGAACAGAGTCTGGGAGCAGGAATAGGGGAGCAGGACTGGAGGGAGTAGGGCCCAGGGGACAGAGCCAGGGTGGGCAGGGCCCAAGAGGAGCAGGTGGTGCAGGTTCCAGGGAGAGGAGTATTAGAGGACCAGGGATGAGGAGAGCAAGGCTAGGGGTGCAGAGCCCACAGGTTGTAGAGCCAGGAGCAGAAGGGCCAAGGGAGCAGGGCCCAGACGGAAAAGGGCCCAGGGAGAGCATTACCAGGGGGAGCAGGTCCTGGAGGAGCTGGTCCCGGAGAAGTAGTGCAAGGGGGAGCTGGGATAGCTGGAGCAAGACCCAAGAGAAGCAGGGAACAGGGGGAGAAGAGCCTAGGGGAGCAGGCCCCATAGAAAGGAGGCCTATGGGGAGAAAGGCCCAGGAGAGCATGGCTAGGGGGAGCAGATCCTACAGGGAGTTGGGGCACGGGAAGCAAAACCAGGGTAGCAGGGACAATGGAGAGCAGGATCAGGGGGAGGAGGGACCAGGGGAGCGGGACACAGGGGAACCAGGGTCCAGGGAAGAAAAATCAGGGGGAGCAGAGACCAGAGAGCAGGTGCAGGGGTGAGCAGGGCCAGTGGAGAAGGGCCAGAAGGAGCAGGGTCCGGGGAAGCAGGACCAGAGGGAGCAGGTCTCAGGGGAGCAGGAACAGGAGGAACAGGTCCAGGGGGAGCAGGGCCAGTGGGAGCGGGGCCCAAGGAAGCAGGACCAGGGAGAGCAGGGCCAAGAAGTTGCAGTGCTCAGGGGGAACAGAGCCCAGGGGGAGCAGGGCACATGGGAACAGGGCCAGGAGGAGCAGGTGTTAGCTTGAGCAGTACCAGGAGGAGCAGGTACCGGGGGAGCTTGCTCCGGGGAAGCAGTGCGAGGGACAGCAGGGCCAGGGACAGCAGGGTCCTTGGGTAAGCAGGACAGTGGGGAGCAGGGCCCAGGGGGAGGAGGGCCAGGGGTAGCAGAGCCGTGTAGATCAGTGCTAGCGATACCAGAGCCCACAGAGAGTAGGGGCAGAGAGATCAGTACAGGTAAGCAGGGCCCATCGGGAACAGGACCAGGGGGAGCAGGATCCAGGGGGAGCAGTGCCTAGGGGGAGCAGGGCACAGGGAAAACAGGGCCCAGGGGAAGCAGAGCCCAAGAGCATGTCCAGGGGAGAGCGGGACCCAGTGACCAGTGCCACGAGGAGCAGGGACCAATGGGGAGAAGGGCCCAGCAGAGCAGGGCCAGGAGGAAAAGAGCCCAGGGGGGCACGGCCCAGGAGAGCTGGGCCCAGGGGAGCAGGGCCAGGGGGAGCAAGCACAGAGAGCAGGACCCTGGGGAACAGAGTCAGGGGAGCAGGAACAGGGGAGCAGGACTGGAGCGAGTAAGGCCCAGAAGTCAAGGCCAGGGTGGGCAGGGACCAGGAGGAGCAGTTGGGTCAAGGTCCAGGGAGAGGAGTATTAGAGGACCAGGGATGAGGAGAACAAGGATAGGGGTGCAGAGCCAACAGGGAGTAGAGCCAGGAGGTTAAGGGCCAGGGGAGCAGGGCCCAGGCGGAAATGGGCCCAGGGAGAGCAATACCAGGGGGATCAGGTCCTGGAGGAACCGGCCCCGGGGAAGTAGGGTAAGGGAGAGCTGGGATAGGCGGAACAAGGCCCAAGAGAAGCAGGGAACAGGGGGAGAGGGCCCAGGGGAGCAGGGCCCATGCGGAGCAAGACCAGGTGGAGCAGGGCCAAGGGGGGAAGGGTCCAGGGGAAGTAGGGTGCAGAGGAGCATGGCCCAGGGGAGCAGGGCCAGGTGAGCAGGGCCAGAGGGAATGGGGCCCGGGGAAGCAGGAACAGGGCGAGCAGCGCTAAGCCGGAGCAGGACTCAGAAAGAGGTGATCCCAGTGGGGAGCAGGGCTCAGGAAAGCAGGTCCAGGAGGAGCAGGGCCCGGGAGAATCAGAAATCAGGGAGAATACGGTCCAGGATATTACGGACCATTTAGGGAAAGACCATGGGGAGCAGAGCCCACGGAGAGCAGGACCCAGGGGCAGCAGGGCTCAGGGGAGCAGGACCAAGAAGGAGCAGGGTCAAGGGAACCAGGGCCAGGGGAAGCAGGGCTGTGGAGGAGCAGGCCCAGGGGAGCAGGGCCAAGGGGTGCAGGGCCAGGGGATAGGTCCAGGAGGAGCAAGCCCTATGGGGAGCAGAGCCATGGCTATCAGGAACAAGTGGAGCAGGACACAAGGACAGCAGAACCAAGGGATTAGGGCCAGGGGGAGAAGGGCCCAATGCAAGGGGGAGCAGTCACCCAGGAAATCGGGACCAGAGGGAGCAGGGCCAAATAGAGCTGGGCCCAGGGGAGCAGGGTCAGGGGGAATACAGCCTGAGTGAGCAGGACCAGAGGGAGCATGGCCCAGGGGAGCAGGGCCACAGAGGAGCACAGCTCAGGGGGGTAGGGCCCAGAGGTTCAGAGCCAGGGGGAACAGGGCAAGGAGGAGCATGGCTAGGGGGATCAGAGTCCAGGAGAAGCAGAGAACAAGGGAAGAATGGTCTGGGGGAGCAGAGCCCATGGGGAGCAATACCAGGGGCAGCAGGGCCCACGTGGGAAGGTCCCAGGGGGAATAGGGCACAGGGGAGCAGAGCCAAGGAGGAGTATGGCCCAGGGGAGCAGGCCCAGGGAAAGCAGGGACCAGAAGAACAGGGCCCATGGGGAGCAGGGCCAGGGCGAAAGGGCCCATGGGGAGCAGGACCAGGGGAAGCAGGACACAAGGGGTGCAGAACCCAGGGGAGCAGGCCAAGTGGGAGCAGGTTCCAGGTTGAACAAGGCCCAGGAGGAGCATAACCAGGGGGAGGAGGGCCCTGGGGAGCAGGACTGGAGGGAGTAGGGCCCAGGGGTGCAGAACCAGAGCCAGGTGGATCAGGGTTCAGGAAGAGGAGGACCAAGGGGAGCAGGGCCCAGGAGAGCAGGGCTAGGGAGTGCAGAGCCTACAGGGAGGAGGGCCAGAGGGAGTAGGGCCAATGGCGAACAGTATCAGGGAGAGCATGGCCCTGGGAAGCAGGGCCATGGGGAGTGGGGCCAGGAGGAAAAGTGCCAAGGGTAGAAGGGCCCAGGAAGAGAAGTACCTGGGGGTGCAGGTCCCCAGAGTTCAGGCCCAGGGGAGCAGGTCCCATGGGGAGCAGCGGTTGGAGGTGCATGGCTCAGGTGTATGGTCTAGGGGGAGCAGATCCCATAGAGAGTAGTGCCAGGGGGAGCAGATTCAGGGTTAGCAGAGTTTGGAGTAGCAGGGCACAGGGAAGCAGGGCCTAGAAGAGGAGGGCCAGTGGAGCCAGTTCCATAGGGAGTCCAGCCCAGGAACCAGGACCAGGGAAGCAAGGCTGAGGGAGAGGTAGGTCCAGGAAAGCAGGACCAGAGGGAGCAGGGCCCCGGGTAGGAGGGCCTAGAGGAGCAGAGCCAGGGGGAGCAGAGCCCAGGGAAGAAGGCCAATGGAAGCAAGGCCCAGAAGAGCAGGGCCCAGGGGAGCACGGCCTGGTGTGTAGGGCCCAGGGGAGCAGGACTGCGGGAAGTAGGGCCCAAGGAACCAGGACCATGAGGAGCCGCACCCAGGAGGAGCAGGACCGGGCAGAGCAGGGCCCAGGGAGAGGAGGACCAAGGGTGCAGAGCCCAGGAGAGCAGGGCTAAGGGGAACAGTGCCTACAGGGAGTAGGGCCAGGGAAAGAAGTTACCAGAGGAGCAGGGCCAAAGGGAGCATAGCCAGGGAGTAAAGGGCAAGGGGGACAAGGGCCCAGTGAGAGCAGTACCAGCTATAGCAGGTCCCAGGGGAGGAGGCCCAGGGAAGCAGGGCTATAGGGAGCAGGGCCAGGGGAAGCAGAACCCAGGAGAAGCAGGGAACAGGGGGATAAGGGCCCGGGGGAGCTGGGCCCATGGGGAGCAGGGCCCAGGGGATGAAAGGCCCAGGGGAACAGGACTGGAGGGAATAGGGCCCAGGAGAACAGGGCCAGGGGGAAGAGGGCCAAAGGACAGGAGGATCTGTGGAGCAGGGCCCAGGAGAGCAGGGCTAGTAGGAGCATAGCCCAGGGATAGCAGTACTAGAGAAGCACAGCCCAGGAAAGCAGGGACAGGGAGGTTCCGGGCCCAGGGGAGCAGGCCAGCGGGAATAGGACGAAAGAGAGCAGGTCCAGGGTCGTAGGGTCCAAGGAACCAGGACTAGGGGGAGCAGGGCCCAGGGGAGAAGGGCCAGTGGGAGCAGGGCCCAAAGGGAGTGGGGCCTGAGGAAGCAGGGACAGGGGAGCAGGGCTCAAGGGTAGCAGAGCCCAGGGGGTAGAAGGGCCAAGTGAAGCAGGGCCAGGAGGATCAGGGCCCAGGGGTATCAGTACCAGAGGAGCACAGCCCAGGGGAGCAGGGACAGGGAGGATCAGGGCCCAGGGGAGCAGGCCAGCGGGAATGGGAACAAGGAGAGCAGATCCAGGGTCGTAGGGCCCAAGGAACCAGGACTTGGGGGAGCAGGGCCCAGGGGAGAAGGGCCAGTGGGAGCAGGGCCCGGGAGGAGCAGGACCACGTGGAGCAGGCCCCATAGAAAGGAGGCCTATGGGGAGAAAGGCCAAGGAGAGCATGGCTAGGGGGAGCAGATCCCACAGGGAGTTGGGGCACGGGAAGCAAAACTAGGGTAGCAGGGATAATGGAGAGCCGAACCAGGGGGAGGCGGGACCAGGGGCAGCGGGACACATTTGAATCAGGGACTAGGGAAGCAAAATCACGGGTAGCAGGGCACAGAGAGCAGGTTCAGGGGTGAGCGGGGCCCAGTGGAAAAGGGCCAGGAGGAGCAGAGTCCGGGGGAGCAAGACCAGAGTGAGCAGGACCCAGGGGAGCAGGATCAGGAGGAACAGGTCCAGGGGGAGCAGGGCCAGTGGGAGCGGGGCCCAAGGAAGCAGGTCCAGGAAGACCAGGTCCACGAAGTTGCAGTGCTCAGGGCGAACAGAGCCCACGGGGAGCAGGGCACATGGGTGCAGGGCCAGGAGGAGCAGGTCCCAGGGGGAGCAGTACCAGGAGGAGCAGGTACCGGGGGACCAGGCCCCTGGGAAGCAGTGCGAGGGACAACAGGGCCAGGGACATCAGGGTCCTAGGGTAAGCAGGACAGGGGGGAGCAGGGCCCAGGGAGAGGAGGGCCAGGGGTAGCAGAGCCCAGTAGATCAGTGCTAGGGATAGCAGAGCCCACAGGGAGTAGGGGCGGGGAGAGGAGTACAGGTGAGCAGGGCCCATGGGGATCAGGACCAGGGGGAGCAGGATCCAGGGGGAGCAGGGACTAGGGGGAGCAGGGCACAGGGAAAACAGGGCCCAAGGGGAGCAGAGCCCAAGAGCAGGACCAGGGGAGATCGGGACCCAGTGAGCAGTGCCACGAGGAGCAGGGCCAAGGGGGGGGAGGGCCCAGCAGAGCAGGGCCAGGAGGAAAAGGGCCCCGGGGGGGCAAGGCCCAGGAGAGCAAGACCCAGGGGAGCAGGCCAGAAGGAGCAGGCCCAGAGAGCAGGGCCCTGGGGAACAGAGTCAGGGGAGCAGAAACAGGGGAGCAGGACTGGAGGGAGTAGGACTCAGGGGACAGGGCCAGGGTGGGCAGGGCCCAGGAGGAGCAGGTGGGGCAGGGTCCAGGGAGAGGAGTATTAGAGGACCCGGGATAAGGAGAGCAATGCTAGGGCCAGGGTGGTTTCCCTGTACCCTGATCCACCTGGCCCTGGTTCTGCTCCCCTGGGCCCTACTCCCTCCAGTCCTGCTCCCCAGGGCCCTGCTCCCCCTGGTTATGCTCCTCCTGGGCCTTGTTCAACCTTGAACCCGCTCCCACTTGGCCTGCTCCCCTGGGCCCTGCACCCCTTGTGTCCTAGTTTCCCTGACCCTGCTCCCCATGGGTCCTGTTCTTCTGGTCCCTCCTTTCCCTGGGCCTGCTCCCCTGGGCCATACTCCTCCTTGGCTCTGCTCCCCTGTGCCTTATTCCCCCTGGGACCTTCCCACTTGGGCCCTGCTGCCCCTGGTATTGCTCCCCAAGGGCTCTGCTCCCCTGGACCCTTCTTACCCTGTACTCTGCTTCTCCTGGGCCCTGATCCCCCTAGCCATGATCCTCCTTGCCCTGTTCCCCCTGGCTCTGCACCTCTGTACCCTACTCCCCTGAGCTGTGCTCCTCTGTGGCCCTGCTCCCGTGGGCCATGCTCCCTCTGGTCCTGCTCACTCAGGCTGTATTCCCCCTGAGTCTGCTCCCCTGGGCCCTGCTCTATTTGGCCCTGCTCCCTCTTGTCCTGATTTCCTGGGTGACTGCTCCCCCTTGCATTGGGCCCTTCTCCCCCGTCCCTAAACCCAGGTTCTGCTCTCCTTGTGTCCTGCTCCACTTGATCCTGATAGCCATGGCCCTGCTCCCCAAAGGGCTTGCTCCTCCTGGAACTAACCCCTGGCCCTGCAGCCCCTGGCCCCGCTCCCCAGGGCCCTGCTCCTCCTCAGCCCTGCTTCCCCTGGCCCTGCTTCCCTTGACCCTGCTCCTTCTGGGCCCTGCTCCCATGAGCCCTGCTGCCCCTGGGTCCTGCTCTCCGTGGGCTCTGTTCCCCATGGTCTTGCCCCAAATGGTCCGTAATACCCCGGACCCTATTCTCCCTCATTTCTGATTCTCCTGGGCCCTGCAACTCCTGGCCCTGCTTTCCTGGGCCCTGCTCCGCACTGGGCTCACCTTTTCCTGAGTCCTGCTCCCGCTTAGCCCTGCTCGCCCTGTTCCTGCTTCCCCGGGTCCCATTCCCTCGGGCCCTGCTCACCTGGTTCTGCTTTCCTTGGCCCAACTTCCCCTGGCCCTGCTCCCCTGGGCCATGCTCCTCTGCACCCTACTTCCCTGGACCCTTCACCCCTGGGCCCTGCTCCACCTGGTCTTGCTCCGCATGGGCCCTGTTCCCCTGGGCCCTTCTCCTCCTGTTCCCTGCTTCTCTTGGTCCTTGTTCCCCTATCGCAGCTCCCCCTTGCCCTACTTCCCCGGGGCCCGCTCCTTCAGGACCTGCTCCCCCTGGTAATGCTCTCCCTGGGCCCTTTTCCGCCTGGGCCCTGCTCGCCTGGCCCTTCTCCTCCTGGCTCTACTCCCTGTGGGCTCTGCACCCCTAGCCTTGCTCTCCTCATCCCTGGTCCTCTAATCCTCCTCTTCCTGGACCCTGCCCCACCTGCTCCTCCTGGGCCCTGCCCACCCTGGCCCTGTCCCCTTGGCCCTACTCCCCCGAGGCCTGTACCCCTGTTCCTGCTCCCCTGACTCTGTTCCCCAGGGCCCTGCTCTCCTGGGCCCTGCGCCCCTGGTCTCTTTTCCTCCTGGCCCTGCTCTGCTGGGCCCTTCTCCCCCTTGGGCCCTGCTCCTCGTGGCACTGCTCACTGGGTCCCGCTCTCCCCTAGTCCTGCTCTTGTGCTCTGGTCCCCCTGGCCCTGTTTTCCCTGTGCCCTGCTCCCCCAAGACCCTGCTCCCCCTGGTCCTGTTCCCCATGGGCCCTGCTCTCCCTGTCCCTACTCCCTGTGGGCTCTGCTATCCCTAGCACTGATTTCTGGGCTCTGCTACCCCTGGCCCTCCTCTCCCTATGCCCTGCCACCCCTGTACCTCCTCTCCCTTGGCCCTACCACCCCCTGTCATGCTTAACCTAGGACCCTGCTGTCCCTGGGCCTGCTGTCTCTCACACTGCTTCCCCGGGGCCTGCTCCCCCGGACCTGCTCCTCCTGGTACTGCTCCCCCTCGTGTTGCTCCCTTTGGGATCTGCTCCTCTTGGCCCTGCTCCCATGTGCCCTGCTCCCATGTGCCCAGCTCCCCCTGGGCTCTGTTTCCCCTGAGCACTGCAACTTTTTGGCCCTGTTCTCCCTGGTCCTGCTTCCTTGGGCCCTGCTCCCACTGGTCCTGCTCCTCCTGGACCTGTTCCTCCTGATCCTGCCTCCCGGGCACCTGTTCCCTCTGGTCCTGCTCCCCCAGACCCTTCTCCTTCTGACCCTTCTCCACTGGGCCCTGCTCCCCCCAGTCCTGGTTCCTTGGGCCCTACGAACCTGGAGCTGTTCTCCTCGGTCCTATTCCCCCTGGCCTGCTCCCCTGGGCCCTGACCCTCACTGTCCCTGCTCCTCTGAAATGTGCTCTTCTAGTACTGCTACCCCTGGGCTCTGCTCCTATTAGCCCTGCTCTCCTGGGCCCTGCTCCCCAGATCCTCCTGTCCTTTGGCCCTGTTCCTCCTGGCCCTGTTCCCCTGGGCCTTATTCCCTCCAGTCCTGTTCCCCTGGGCCCTGCTCCCCATGGGCCTAGCTCCCCCGGGCCCTAATCCCCCTGTTCCCTGCTTCTTTTCGGTTCTGCTTCCCCTGGCCCTGCTCCCTATTGCCCTGCTTCCCTGGGCCTCCTCCCCTGGGACCTGCTATCCCTGGTACTGCTCTCACTGGGCCCTTGTCCCCCTTGCCCTTTTCTCCCTGGTTATGCTCCCCTGGGCCCTGTTCCTTTGGTAACTTCTTTCGTTGGCCCTACTCCCTGTAGGCACTGTTCCCCTTAGCCCTGCTCTCCTGGGTTCTGCAGCCCCTGGTCCTCCTCTCCCTGGGCCCTGCTCTGCCCGGTCCTGCTCCTCCTGGGTGCTGCTCCTCATGGTCCTGCTCCCTTGGGCCCTACTTCCCGCAGTCCTGCTCCCCTGGACCTTTCACACCAGGCCCTGCTCTTCTGGGCCTTGATTCCCTTGGCCTTCTCCCCTGGGCTTTGCTCCCCCTGGCACTGCTGCCCTGGCCCTTTTCTTCTGGCTCTACTCCACCTGGCTCTGCTTCCCTGGAGCCTGCTACTCTGGGACCTGATCTCCCTGGCCCTTCTCCCTTGTGTCCTGCTCTCCCTGGCCGTTATGCTTTGGGTCCTGCTCCTCCTGTGTCCTGCTCCCCTGGGACGAGCACCCCCTATGTCCTGGTTCCCCTGCCCTGCTCCCCTGGATTGTTCTTCCTTTGGTCCTGCTTCCCCTGCGCCCTGCTCCTCCGGGCCCTGCTCTCCATGTCCTGTTCTTTTCTTGGCTCTGCACACCAGGCCTTGCTCCCCTGGGCCCTGCTCTTCTGGGCCTTGCTTCCCTTGGCCTTCTCCCTTGGGCTCTGCTCCCCCTGGCTCTACTCCTCTAGGCCCTCCTACCCTGGGCCCTGCTCCCTCTAGTCCTGCTTTCCTGGACCTACCTCCTTCTTGGCCTTGCTTTCCGGGTCCTGTTTCCTGGGCTCTACTCCCTATGGAACTGCCCCCCCTGGCCCTCCTCTCCTAGGCCCTGCTTCCCTGTGCCCTGCTAATCCAAACTCTGCTACACCTGACTCTGCTCCCCCTGGCCCTATTCCCTGTGGGCTCTGCTCCTACTAACCCTGCTCTCCTGGTACCTACTCCCCAGATCCTCCTGTCTTTTGGCACTGTTCCCCTGGGCCTATTCCCTCCAGTCCTGTTCCCCTGGGCGCTTCTTCCCCTGGGCCTTGCTCCCCATGGGCCCAACTCCCGAGGGCCCTTATCCCCCTGTTCCCTGCTTCTCCTGGGTTCTGCTTCCCTGGCCCTGCTCCCTATTGCCCTGCGTCCCTGGGCCTCCTCCCCTGGGACCTGCTATCCCTGGTACTGCTCTCACTGGGCCCTTGTCCCCGTTTCCTTTTTCTCCCTGGCTATGCTCCCCTGGGTCCTGCTCCTCTTGTAACTTTTTTCCCTGGCCTTACTCCCTGTAGGCACTTTTTCCCTTAGCCCTGCTCTCCTGGGCTCTGCATCCCCTGGTCCTCCTCTCCCTGGGCCCTGCTATGCCCAGTCCTCCTCCTCCTGGGTGCTGCTCCTCATGGTCCTGCTCCCTTGGGCCCTACTTCCCGCAGTCCTGCTCCCCTGGGCCCTGCACACCAGGCCCTGCTTCCCTGGGCCCTGCTCTTCAGGGCCATGCTTCCCTTGGCCTTCTCCCTGGGCTCTGCTCCCACTGGCTCTGATCCTCTAGGCCCTCCTACCCTTGGCCCCGCTCCCTCTGCTCCTGCTTTCCTGTACATAACTCCCCCTAGGCCTTGCTCCCCCGGTCCTGCTTCCTGGGCTCTACTCCCTATGGAACGGCCACCCTGGCCCTCCTCTCCTAGGCCCTGCTTTTCTGTGCCCTGCTACTCCAAACTCTGCTACCCCTGACTCTGCTCCCCCTGGCCCTACTCCCTATGGTCTCTACTCCCGCTAGACCATGCACCGGAGCCATGCACCTCCAACGGCTGCTCCCCATGGGACCTGCTCCCCTGGGCCAGAAGTCCGGGGCTCTGCACCCCCAGGTACTTCTCTCCCTGGGCCCTTCTGCCCTTGGCCCTTTTCCTCCTGGCCCCACTCCCCATGGCCCTGCTCCCCCGGGCCATGCTCTCTCTAATACTGTTCCCCATTGGCCCTACTGCCTCTGGCCCTCCTCCCTGTGGGCTCTGCACTCCCTAGTCCTGCTCTCCTGGGCCCTGCTCCCCTTGGTCCACCTCTTCCTGGACCCTGATCCACCTGACCCTGGTTCAGCTCCCCTGGGCCCTACTCCCTCCAGTAGTGCTCCCCAGGGCCCTGCTCCCCCTGGTTATGCCCCTCCTGGGCCTTGGTCACCTGGAACCCACTCCCACTTGGCCTGCTCCCCTGGGCCCTGCACCCCTTGTGTCCTGCTTCCCCTGGCAATGCTTCCCATGGGCCCCTTTCACTCTGGCCCTGCTCCCCATGGGCCCTGTTCTTCTGGTCCCTGCTTTACCTGGGCCTGCTCCCCTGGGCCATACTCCTCCTTGCCTCTGCTCCCCTGTGCCCTATGCCCCCTGGGACCTTCCCACTTGGGGCCTGCTCTCCCTGGTATTGCTCCCATGGGCTCTGCTCCCCGAGACCCTTCTTCCCCTGTTCTCTGCTTCTCCTGGGCCCTGATCCCCCTAGCCATGCTCCTCCTTGCCCTGTTCCCCCTGGCTCTGCACTTCTGGGCCCTACTCCCCTGAGCTGTGCTCCTCTGTGGCCCTCCTCCCCTGGGCCATGCTCCCTTTGGTCCTGCTCACTCAGGCTGTACTCCCCCCTCCCTGATCCCCTGGGACCAGCTCTATTTGGCCCTGCTCCCTCTCGTCCTGATATCCTGGGTGACTGCTCCCTCTTGCATTGGGCCCTTCTTCCCCTGGCCCTAATCCCCTGGTTCTGCTCCCCTTGTGGCCTGCTCCACTTGCTCCTGATAACCAAGGCCATGCTCCCCATGCGGCTTGCTACTCCTGGACCTAACCCCTGGCCCTGCACCCCCTGGCTCTTCTCCCCTGGGCCCTGCTCCTCCTCAGGCCTGCACCCCCTGTCCCTGCTTCCCTTGACCCTGCTCCTTCTGGGCCCTGCTCCCTGAGCCCTGCTCCCCCTGGGTCCTGCTCTCCGTGGGCTCTTCTTCCCATGGTCTTGCCCCACATGGTCCGTAATACCCCGGACCCTATTCTCCCTGATTTCTGATTCTCCTAGGCCCTGCTCCTCCTGGCCCATCTCCATTGGGACCTGCTCACCCCTGAACCTGCTTTCTGGGCCCTGCTCCCCCTGAAATTGCTTTCCTGGACCCTGGTTCAACTGTGTCCCGCGGCCCCTGGTCCCGCCTCCCCCTGGTCCTGCTCTCCATTGTCCCTGCTACCCTGGTTTTGCTTCCTGTGCCCCAAATTCCTGTGGGATCTGCTCCCCCTAGCCATGCTCTCCTGGGCCTTTCTCCCAGTAGACCTCCTTTCTATGGGGCCTGCTCCACGTGGTCCTGCTTCTCCAGGGTCCTGCTCCCACTGGCCCTTCTCCCCTGGGCCCTACTCCACCCAGTCCTGGTTCCTTGGGCCCTACGACCCTGGACCTACTCTCCTTGGTCCTATTCCCCCTGGCCTGCTCCCCCTGGGCCCTGATCTTACCTGTCCCTGCTCCCCTGGGCTGTGCTCCTCTGGTACTGCTACCCCTGGGCCATGTTGCTCCTGGCCCTGGTCTGCTAGGCCCTTCTACCCCCTGGGCTCCGCTACCCTTGAGCCCTGCTCCCCTGATCCTGCTCCCTCATGCCCCACTCCCTTTTGGACTCTGCTCCTACTAGCCCTGCTCTCCTGGGCCCTGCTCTCCAGATCCTCCAGTCCTTTGGCCCTCTTCCCCCTGGCCCTGTTCCCCTGAGCCCTATTCCCTCCAGTCCTGTTCCCCTGGGCCCTTCTTCCCCTGGGCCCTGCTCCCCATGGGCCCGGCTCCGCCGGGCCCTTATGCCCCTGTTCCCTGCTTCTCCTGGGTTCTGCTTCCCCTGGTCCTGCTCCTATTGCCCTGCTTCCCTGGGCCTCCTCCCCTGGGACTTGCTATCCCTGGTACTGTTCTCACTGGGCCCTTGTCCCCCTTGCTCGTTACTCCCTAGCTATGCTCCCCTCATACCTTCTCCTCTGGTAACTTCTTTCCCTGGCCCTACTCCCTATAGGCACTGTTCCCCTTAGCCCTGCTCTCCTGGGCTCTGCACCCCCTGGTCCTCCTCTCCCTGGGCCCTGCTCTGCCTGGTCCTGCTCCTCCTGGGTGCTGTTCCTCATGGTCCTGCTCCCTTGGACCTACTTCCTGCAGTCCTGCTCCCCCTGGGCCCTGCACACCAGGCCTGCTCCCCTGGGAGCTGGTCTTCTGGGCCTTGCTTCCCTTGGCCTTCTCCCCTGGGCTCTGCTCCCCCCTGGCTCTGCTCCTCTAGGCCCTCCTACCCTGGGCCATGCTCCCTTGCTCCTCCTTTTCAGGAATTACCTTCCCCTTGGCCTTGCTCCCCGAGTCCTGTTTCCTGGGCACTATTCCCTATGGAACTGGCCCCCCGCCCTCCTCTCCTAGGCCCTGCTTCCCTGTGCCCTGCTACTCCAAACTCTGCTAGCTTTGACTCTGCTCCCCCTGGCCCTACTCCTATGGGTTCTCTCCCCCTACACCATGCACCTGAGCCATGCACCTCCACCTGCTGCTCCCCATGGGACCTGCTGCCCTGAGCCTGAACTCCGGGGCCCTGAAACCCCCAGGTACTTGTCTCCCTTGGCCCTTCTACCCTTGGCACTTTTCATCCTGGCCCCACTCCCCATGGACCTGCTCCCCTGGGCCCTGCTCCCCTTGGTCCTGCACTTCTTGGACCTTGATCCACCTGGCCCTGTTTCTGCTCCCCTGGGCCCTACTCCTTCCAGTCCTGCTCCCCAGGGCCCTCCTCCCCCTGGTCATGCTCCTCCTGGGCCTTGGTCAACGTGGAACCCGCTCCCAGTTGGCCTGCTACCCTGGGTCCTGCTACCCTGGGTCCTGCACCCCTTGTTTCCTGCTTCCCCTGGCCCTGCTATACATGCGCCCATTCACCCTGACTCTGCTCTCCTTGGGCACTGCTCTTCTGGTCCCTGCTTTCCCTGGGCCTGCTCCCCTGGGCCATACTCCTCCTTGGCTCTGCTCCATGTGCCCTATTCCCCCTGGGACCTTCCCACTTGGGCCCTGATCCCCCTGGTATTGCTCCGCATGGGCTCTGCTCCCCCAGACCCTTCTTCCCCTGTTCTCTGATTCTCCTGGACCCTGATCCCCCTAGCCATGCTCCTCCTTGCCCTGTTCCCCTTGGCTCTGCACCTCTGGGCCCTACTCCCCTGAGCAGTGCTCCTCTGTGACCCTGCTCCCCTGGGCCATGCCGCTTCTGGTTCTGCTCACTCAGGCTGTATTCTCCCTGACCCTGCTCCCCTGGGCCCGGCTCTATTTGGCCCTGCTCCCTCTTGTCCTGATTTCCTGGGTGACTGCTCCCTCTTGCATTCGGCCCTTCTCCCCCTGGCCCTAATCCCCTGGTTCTGCTCTTATTGTGGCCTGCTCCACTTGGTCCTGATAACCAAGGCCCTGCTCCCCATGGGGCTTGCTCCTGCTGTACGTAACTCCTGGCCCTTCATTCCCTGGCCCTTCTCCCCTGGGCCCTGCTCCTCCTCAGCCCTGCTTCCCCTGGCCCTGCTTCCCTTGACCCTGCTCCTTCTGGGCCCTGCTCCCCTGAGCCCTGCTCCCCTGGGTCCTGCTCTCCTTGGGCTCTGCTCCCCATGGTCTTACCCACATGGTCCGTAATACCCAGGACCCTATTCTCCCTGATTACTGATTCTCCTGGGCCCTGCTCCTCCTGGCCCTGCTTTCCTGGGCCCTGCTCCCCACTGGGCTCACCTCTTCCTGAGTCCTGCTCCCGCTTAGCCCTGATCGCCCTGTTCCTGTTTCCCAGGCCCCATTCCCTCTGGCCCTGCTCACCTTGCCCTGCTTTCCTGGGCCCTACTTCCGCTGGCCCTGCTCCCCTGGGCCATGCTCCTCTGCACCCTGCTCCCCTGCACCCTACTATCCCTGGTCCCTTCCCCCCTGGGCCATGCTTCACCTGGTTGTGCTCAGCATGGGCCCTTCTCCCCCTGTTCCCTGCTTCATTTGGGCCTTGCTCCCCCTATCCCAGCTCCCCTTTGCCCTACTTGCCCAGTGCCTGCTCCTCCAGGACTTGCTCCCCCTGGTAATGCTCTCTCTGGGCCCTTTTCCGCCTGGGACCTGCTCCCCTGGCCCTTCTCCTCCTGGCTCTACTCCCTGTGGGCTCTGCACCCCTAGCCTTGCTCTCCTCATCCCTGGTCCTCTAATACTCCTCTCCCTGGACCCTGCCTTACCTGCTCCTCCTGGGCCTGCTCCCCCTGGCCCTGCTGCTCTGGGCCCTGCTCTTCTGGGCCCTGCCCCGCATGGACATGTTTCTCCTGGCCCGGCTCTGCGGGGCCCTTCTCCCCCTTGGGCCCTGCTCCTCGTGGACTTGCTCACTGGGTCCCGCTCTCCCCCGATCCTGCCTCTTGGCCCTGCTCCCCCTGGGCCCTCTTTTCCATGTGCCCTGATCCCCCAGGGCCTGCTCCCCCTGGATCCTGCTCCCCCTCGTCCTGTTCTCCATGGGCCCTGCTCACCTGCACTGCTCTCCCTGCCCCTACTCCCTGTGGCCTCTGCTATCTCTCCTGCTTACCCTAGGACCCAGCTGTCCCTGGCCCTGCTGTCTCTCGCACTGCTTCCCCTGGGCGTGCTCCCCCGGTACCTGCTCCTCCTGGTACTACTCCCCTTGGTCTTGCTCCCCTTGGGCCCTGCTCCTCCTGGCTCTGCTCCCATGTGCCCTGCTCACCCTGGGCTCTGTTTCCCCAGAGCATTGGAACTTCTTGGCCCTGCTCTCCCTGGTCCTGCTTCCTTGGGCCCCGCTCCCACTGGCCCAGCTCCCCCTGGACCTGTTCCTCCTGATCCTGGTCCCCTGGGACCTGCTCCCTCTGGTCCTGCTCCCCCGGACCCTGCTCTACCTGGGCCTTCTCCACTGGGCCCTGCTCAACCCTGGACCTGCTCTCTGGGCCCTGCTCCCCCTGAAATTGCTTCCCTGGACCCTGGTTCCCCTGTGCCCCGCTCCCCCTGGTCCCTCCTCCCCCTGGTCCTGCTCTCCATTGTCCCTGCTACCCTGGTTTTGCTTCCCTGCCCCAACTCCCTGTGGGATATGCTCCCCCTAGCCATGCTCTCCTGGGCCTTCCTCCCTGTAGGCCTCCGTTCTATGGGGCCTGCTCCACGTGTTCCTGCTCCTCCTGGGCCCTGCTCCCACTGGCCCTTCTCCTCTGGGCCCTGCTCCCCCTAGTCCTGGTTCCTTGGGCCTACGACCCTGGACCTGCTCTCCTTGGTCCTATTCCCCCTGGCCTGCTCCCCTGGGCCCTGATCTTCCCTTGTCCCTGCTCCTCCTGGCCCTGCTCCGCTAGGCCCTTCTACACCCTGGGCTCCGCTACCCATGAGCCCTGCTCCCCTGTCTCTTCTGCCTCAGGACCCTGCTCCCCCAGTCCTGCTCCCCTGGCCCTTGCTCTCTCTGGGCCCTGCTGCCCCTTGGCCCTTCTCCCCCTGGCCCTGCTTACACTGGCTCCCCCTGTGTTCTCCTCCCCCTGGCCCTGCTCCCCTTGGCCCAACTCCCTGTGGGCTCTGCTCCCCCTAGCCCTGCTCTCCTGGGCCCTACTCCCCCTGGTCCTCCACTCCCTGGGCCTTTCTCCATCTGGTCCTACTCCCCCCAGGCCCTGCTCCCCCTGGTCCTGCTCTCCTGAGCCCTACTTCCCCCAGTCCTGCTCCCCTAGGACCTGCTTCCCCTGGTTCTGCTCCTCCTGGGCCCTGGTCCCCCTGGGCCCCTATCCCCCCTGGCCCTGGTCCCTCTGGTCCTTATTCCCCGGGCCCCAATCCCTCTAGCCCTGCTTCCCGTGGCATTGTTCCCACTGGGCCTGCTTCCCTGAACCCTGCTCCCTCTGGTCCTGCTTTCCTGGGCGCTTCAACCCGTGGCACTTCTCCCCATGGGCCCTGCTCCTCCTGGTCCTGATAATCATGGCCCTGCTCCCCATGGGCCCTGCTCCTCCTGCCTCTAATCCGTTGGCCCTGCCTCCCTGGGCCCTGTTCCTCCTGGCCCCTTCTCCCCCTGGCCCTGTTCCCCATGGTCCTTTTTCCTAGCTTTGCTCCTCCTGGCTCTGATACCCCGGGTCCTGCTCCCCTGGGACCTGGTCTCCCTGGCCCTACTCCACTGGGCCCTACTCCTGCTTTGTCCTTCTCCCCCTGTCCCTGCTCCTCTGGGCCCTGATCCCTCTGTGTCCTGCTTCTCTGGGACCCATCCCTCTGGCCCTGTTCCCCACGGCCCTGCTACCCTGGCCTTGCTCCTCCTGCCCTGCTCCCCTGGGCCCTGCTCCCCGCTGGCCCTGCTCCCTGGGCCGTGCTACCCCTGATTCTGCTCCCCCTGGGCCCTTGTTTACCTGGGCCCTGCTCCCCCTGGTCCTGCTCCCCATGTTCTTGCTCCCCTGGCCCTATTCCCTGTGGGCTCCGCTCCCCCTAGTTCTGCTCTCCTGGGCCATGCTCCCCCTGGTCTCTACTCACTGGGCCTTGTTCCACCTGATCCTGCTCCTCTCGGGCCCTGATCCCTCTTGCCCTGCTCCCCTGGGCCCTAGTCTCCCCAGTCTTGCTCCCCTGGGTCCTGCTTCCCCTGGTTCTGCTCCTCCTGGGCCCTGGTCCCCCTGGGCCCCACTCTCCATGGGCCCTCATTACCCTGTACCCTGTTTCACCTGGTCCTGCTTCCCTGGGCCCTGCTTTCCCTGGCCCTTCTCTCCTGGCCCTGCTCCCCCAGGTCCTGCTCCCTGGGGTCCTGCTCTCCCGAGTCCTGATCCCCAGGTCTTGCTCCCTCTCATCCTGCTCCCGCCGTTCTGCTCATTCTGCTCCCCAGGTCTGCTCCTCCTGTTTCTGCTCCACTTGGGCCCAATTACCCTTGGGTCTTATTTTCAACTGGTCCCACTTCCCTGTGCCTCATTCCCCCTAGCCCTGATCCTCCTGGCCTTGTTCCCCCTGGCCCTGCTTTTCTGGGCCCTGCTCCCCTGGTCTTGCTCTTCTTGGGCCATGTTCCACCTGGTCCTATTCCCCACCCCATGCCCTACTCCCCAGTCACTGCTCCCCATGGGTTCTGCTCCTCCTGGCCCTAATCCCCTGGCCCTGCTCCCCTGGGCCCTTCTCTCCTGGGCACTGCTTCCCCTGCCCTGCTCCCCTGGGTTCTGCTCCACCTGGGCCCTGCTTCCTGGCGCCCTGCTCCTCCTGTCCTTGCTCACCATGGGCCCTGCTTCCCCTGGCTATAATCCCCTGGCCCTTCTCCTCCTGTCCTTGCTCTCTAGGGCCCTGTTATCTTGGTACCTGCTTCCCCTTGCCCTGTTCCCCTAGGCCCTGCTCCCCCGGCCCTGCTCCCATGGCCATGCTTCCCCTGGTCCTGATAACCATGGTCCTGCTTCCCATGTTCCTGCTCCCCTGGATCTAATCCCCTAGGGCCTGGTCCCCTTGCCCCTGCTCCCCCTGGGCCCTGCTACCCATGGTCTTGCTCCACATACGCTGTGCTACTCCAAGGCGTGATCCCCCTGTTCCCTGCTTCTTCTGGGCCCTGCTCCCACTGGCCCTGCTCCTCCTGTACCTGGTCTCCTGGGCCCTGCTCCCCACTGAGCTCCACTCCCCCTGAGCCCTGATCCCCCTCATCCTGATTCCCCAGGTCTCACTCAATCTGGCCCGGCTCTCCCTGGCCACGTTCCCCCTGGCCCAGCAATTCTGGGTCCTACTCTCCTGGGCCTTGTCCCTCCTGACCCTGCTCCAATAGGCCCTGCTCCTCCTGCATTCTTCTCCCCCTGGACCTGCTCCCCTGGACCCTGCTCCCCCTGTGTCCTGCTCTCCCTGGGCCTGTTCCCCTTGGGCCCTGCTCCTCCTGGAGTTGCTTCACCCTGGGCTCTGCTCCCCCTTGGCCCTGCTCCCCCTTGGCCCTGCTCCCCTGATCCTCCTTCCCCAGAGCCCACTCCCCCTGTCCCTGGTCCCCCTGGCTCTGTTTCCCTGGATCTGCTACCCTGGGCACTGCTCCCTCTGGTCCTGCTTCCCTTGGGCATTACTACTCCTGGCCTGGCTCCCCCCTGGGTTCTGCCCCCCCCCCGGACCTGTTCCCCTTTGATCCTGCTGCACTGGTCCTGCTTCCCATGTGCCCTGCTTTCCCTGGACTCTGCTCCTCCTTGCCCTGCTCCCCTGGGACCTGTTCCCTGGGCCGTACTCCCACATGTGCTTTTGTCATCCTGGGAGCTGCTCCTTCTTTGCCCTTCTCCTCCTGGCACTGTTCCCCATGGCTCTGGTCCTCCTTGCCCTGCTCCCTTAGGACCTGCTCTCCTTTAACCTGGTCTCCTGGGCCCTACTCCCATTGAGTCCTTCTCCCCCTGGCCCTCCTACCCTGGGTCCTGCTCCCCCTGTGTCCTGCTTCCACTGTCCCTCCTCACCTGGGTCCTGCTCCCCCTGGGTCCTGCTCCCTCTGGCCCTGCTCCCTCCTGGGCTCCAATCCCTCTGAGCCCTGATTTCCCTTGTTCCTGCTCTCCCTGGTTCTGCTTCCTCAGGCCCCACTCCCTCTGGCCCTGCTCCGCTTCGTCCTTTTACCCCTGGCCCTGCTCCCCTGGGCCCTGCACCCCCTGGCTCTTCTTGCCCTGGGCCCTAGGTTCCCTGTGCCCCGCTTCCCCTAGGCCCTGCTCCCCTGTGCCCTGCTCCCCCGGCACTGCTCCCCATGTGCCCTGCTACTCCTGTCCCTTCTCCACCTGGCCCTGCTCCCCTGGGCCCTACTCCCCCTGGGCCCTGCTCCTCCTGAACCCTCCTCCCCCTACCCCAGCTACCCTGGCCCAGCTCCCTCTGAACCTAATTACAATGGGCTTTGAACCTAACTCCCTGCTCTCCTGGGCCCTGCTCCTCCTGGGCCCTAATCCCCTGTTCCCAGGTCTCCCCGGTCCCTTCTCCTTCTGAGCCCTGCTCCCCATGGTCTTGCTTCACATGGGCCGTGCTACCCAGGGCCCTGCTCCCCCTGTTCACTGCTTCTCCTGGGCCCTGCTCCCCCTGGTACTGCTCTCCCTGGCTCTGTTCCCCTTGGCCCTGCTCCCCCTGGATCATGCTCCCCCTGGTCCTGTTCCCCATGGGCCCTGCTCACCTGTACTGCTCTCCCTGCCCCTACTCCCTGTGAGCTGTGCTATCCCTAGCCATGATCTACTGGGCTCTGCTACCCCTGGCATTCCTCTCCCTGGGCCCTGCTCCCACTGTTTTGCTTACCCTAGGACCATGCTGTCCCTGGCCCTACTGTCCCTCGCACTGCTTCCCCTGGGCCAGCTCCCCGAGTACCTGCTCCTCCTGGTACTGCTACCCTGGTCTTGCGCCCCTTGGGCCCTGCTCTTCCTGGCCCTGCTCATAGGTGCCCTGCTCCCATGTGCCTGCTCCCCCTGGGCTCTGTTCCCCTGGAGCACTGCAACTTCTTGGCCCTGCTCTCCCTGGTCCTGCTTCTTGGGCCCCACCCCCACTGGCCCTGCTCCACATGGACCTGTTCCTCCAGATCCTGCTCCCCTGGGATCTGCTCCCTCTGGTCCTGCTCCCCTGGACCCTGCTCTTCCTGGCATTTCTCCACTGGGCCCTGCTCACCCCTGGACCTACTCTTTGGGCTTTGCTCCCACTGATTTTGCTTTCCTGGACCCTGATTCCTCTGTACCCCGCTCCCCCTGGTCTCTCCTCCTCCTGGTCCTGCTCTCCATTGTCCTTCCTACCCTAGTTTTGCTTCCCGTGCCCCAACTCCCTGTGGGAACTGCTCCCCCTAGCCATGCTCTCCTGGGGCTTTCTCCCCGTAGGCCTCCTTTCCATGGGGCCTACGCCACGTGGTCCTTCTCCTCCTGGCCCTGCTCCCACTGGCACTTCTCCCCTGAGCCCTGCTCCCCCCAGTCCTGGTTCCTGGGGTCCTACGACTGTGGACCTGCTCTCCTTGGTCCTATTCCCCCTGGCCTGCTCCTCTGGGCCCTGATCCTCCCTGTCCCTGCTCCCCTGGGCTGTGCTCCTCTGGTACTGCTACCCCTGGGCCCTGCTCCTCCTGGCCCTGCTCCACTAGGCCCTTCTACACCCTGGGCTCTGCTACCCTTGAGCCCTGCTCCCCTGTCTCTTCTGCCTCAGGCCCCACTCCCTGTGGACTCTGCTCCTACTAGCCCTGCTCTCCTGGGCGCTGCTCCCCAGATCCTCCTGTCCTTTGGCCCTCGTCCCCCTGACCCTGTTACCCTGGGCCCTAATCCCTCCAGTCCTGTTCCCCTGGGCCCTTATTCCCCTGGGCCCTGCTCCCCATGAGCCCAGCTCCCCCGGGCCCTATGCCCCTGTACCCTGCTTCACCTGGGTTCTGCTTCCCCTGGCCCTGCTCCCTATTGCCCTGCTTCCCTAGGCCTCCTCCACTGGGACCTGCTATCCCTGGTACTCCTCTCACTGGGCCCTTGTCCTCCTTGCCCTTTTCTCCCTGGCTATTCTCCCCTGGGCCCTGCTCCTCTGGTAACTTCTTTCCCTGGCCCTACTCCCTGTAGGCACTGTTCCCCTTAGCCCTGCTCTCCTGGGCTCTGCACCCCCTGGTCTCCTCTCCCTGGGACCTGCTCTGCCCACTCCTGCTCCTCCTGGGTGTTGCTCCTCATGGTCCTGCTCCCTTGGGCCCTACTTCCCGCATCCTGCTCCCCTGGGCCCTGCACACCAGGCCCCGCTTCCCTGGGCCCTGCTCTTCAGGGCCTTGCTTCCCTTGGCCTTCTCCCCTGGGCTCTGTTCCCCCTGGCTCTGCTCCTCTAGGCCCTCCTAACCTGGGCCCTCCTACCTCTGGTCCTGCTTTCCTGGACCTACCTCCCCCTTGGCCTTGCTCCCCCAGTTCTTTTTCCTGGGCTCTACTCCCTATGGAATTGGCCCCACTGGCCCTCCTCTCCTAGGCCCAGCTTCCCTGTACCCTGCTACTCCAAACTCTCCTACCCCTGACTCTGCTCGCCCTGGCCCTACTCCCTATGGGCTCTGCTCCCCCTATACCATGCACCTGAGCCATGCACCACTAACCGCTGCTCCCCATGGGACCTGCTCCCCTGAGCCTGAACTTCGGGGCCCTGCACCCCAGGGTACCTCCCTCCCTGGGCCCTTCTACCCTTGGCCCTTTTCCTCCTGGCCCCACTCCCCATGGCCCTACTCCCCGGAGCCATGCTCTCCCTGACACTGTTCCCCATTGGCCCTACTCCCTCTGGCCCTAATCCCTGTGAGCTCTGCACTCCCTAGCCCTGCTCTCCTGGACCCTGTTCCCCTTGGTCCTCCTCTTCCTGGACCCTGATCCACCTGGCCCTGGTTCTGTTCCCCTGGGCACTATTCACTCCAGTCCTGCTCCCCAGGGCCCTGCTCACCCTGGTGATGCTCCTCCTGGGCCTTGGTCAACCTGGAACCCGCTCCCACTTGGCCTGCTACCCTGTGCCCTGCACCCCTTGTGTCCTGCTTCCCCTGGCCCTGCTCCCCATGGGCCCTTTCGCCCTGGCCCTGCTCCCCGTGGGCCCTGTTCTTCTGGTCCCTGCTTTCCCTGGGCCTGCTCCCCTGGGCCATACTCCTCCTTGGCTCTGCTCCCCTGTGCCCTATTCACCCTGGGACATTCCCACTTGGGCCCCGCTCCCCCTGGTATTGCTCTCCTTGGGCTCTGCCTCCCCGGATCCTTCTTCCCCTGTTCTCTGCTTCTCCTGGGCCCTGATCCCCCTAGCCATGCTCCTCCTTGCCCTGTTCCCCGTGTCTCTGCACCTCTGGGCCCTACTCCCCTGAGATGGGCTCCTCTGTGGCCCTGCTCCCATGGGCCATGCTCCCTATGGTCCTGCTCACTCAGGCTGTACTCCCCCTGTCCCTGATCCCCTGGGCCCAGCTCTATTTGGCCCTGCTCCCTCTGGTCCTGATTTCCTGTGTGACTGCTCCCCCTTGCATTGGGCCCTTCTCCCCCTGGCCCTAATCCCCTGGTTCTCCTCTCATTGTGGCCTGCTCCACTGGTCCTGATAACCATGGCCATGCTCCCCATAGGGCTTGCTCCTCCTGGACCTAAGCCCTGGCCCTGCACCACCTGGCCCTGCTTCCCTGGGCCCTGCTCCTCCTCAGCCCTGCTTCCCCTGGCCCTGCTTCCCTTGAACCTGCTCCTTCTGGGCCCTGCTCCCCCGAGCCCTGATCCCTCTGGTTCCTGCTCTCCTTGGGCTCTGCTCCTTTTGGGCCCTGCTCCCCCGAGCCCTGATCCCTCTGGGTCCTGCTCTCCTTGGGCTCTGCTCCCCATGGTCTTGCCCCACATGGTCCGTAATACCCCGGACCCTATTCTCCCTGATTTCTGATTCTCCTGGGCCCTGCTCCTCCTGGCCCTGCTCTCCTGGGCCCTGCTCCGCTCTGGGCTCACCTCTTCCTGAGTTCTGCTCCCGCTTAGCCCTGCTCGCCCTGTTCCTGCTTCCCCGGGCTCCATTCCCTCTGGCCCTGCTCACCTGGCCCTGCTTTCCTGGGCCTAACTTTTCCTGTTCCTGCTCCCCTGGGCCATGCTCCTCTGCACCCTACTTCCCCTAGACCGTTCCCCCTGGGGTCCTGCTCCACCTGGTCTTGCTCCGCATGGGCCCTGCTCCCAAGGGCCCTTCTCCCCCTGTTCCCTGCTTCTCTTGGGCCTTGCTCCCCCTATCGCAGCTCCCCCTTGCCCTACTTCCCCGGGGCCCGCTCCTCCAGCACCTGCTCCCCCTGTTAATGCTTTCCCTGAGCCCTTTTCCGACTGGGCCCTGCTCCCCTGGCCCTTCTCCTCCTGGCTCTACTCCCTGTGGGCTCCGCACCCCTAGATATCCTCTCCTCATCCCTGGTCCTCTATACTCCTGTCCCTGGACCTTGCCCCACCTGCTCCTCCTGGGCCCTCTCTACCCTGGCCCTGTCCCCTGGACACTACTCCCTCCAGTCCTGCTCCCCTGTTCCTGCTCCCCTGACTCTGTTCCCCAGGGACCAGCTCTCTGGGCCTGCTCCCTCTGGCCCTGCTCTGCTGGGAAATTCTTCCCCTTGGGGCCTGCTCCTCGTGGCACTGCTCACTGGGTCCCGCTCTCCCCTGGTCCTGCTCTTGGGCCCTTCTTCCCCTGGGCCCTGTTTTCCCTGTGCCCTGCTCCCCTTACGCCCTGCTCCCCCTGGATCCTGCTCCTCCTTGTCCTGTTCCCCATGGGCCTTGCTCACCTGTACTGCTCTCCCTGTCCCTACTCCCTGTGGCCTCTGCTATCCCTAGCACTGATCTACTTGGCTCTGCTATCCCTGGCCCTCCTCTCCCTGGGCCCTAATCCCCCCTGTCCTGCTTACCCTAGGACCCTGCTGTCACTGGCCCTGCTGTCCCTCGCTCTGCTTTCCCTGGGCGTGCTCTCCCGGTACCTGCTCCTCCTGGTACTGCTCCCCCTGGTCTTGTTCCCCTTCTGCCCTACTCCTCCTGGCCCTGCTCCTGATCCCACAGGTCTGTTCTCCCTGAGCCCTTCTCCCCTTGGCCTTTTCCCCCCTGGTCCGACTCCCTCTGGTGCTGCTCTCCTTGAACCTGCACCCCATGTGCCTTTCTCCCCTGGCCCTGCACCCCGTGGGCTCTGCTTTCCCTAGGCCTACTCGCCTGGGCCCTGCTCCCCTTGGTCCTCCTCTTCCTGGACCCTGATCCACCTGGCCCTGGTTCTGCTCCCCTGGGCCCTACTCCCTCCAGTCCTGCTCCCCAGGGCCCTGCTCTCCCTGGTTATGCTCCTCCGGGGCCTTGGTCAACCTGCAACCCTCTCCCACTTGGCATGCTCCAGTGGGCCCTGCACCCATGTGTCCTGCTTCCTCTGGCCCTGCTCCCATTGGGCCCTATTGCCCCCCATGGGCACTTTCACCCTGGCCCTGCTCCCCATGGCCCCTGCTCTTCTAGTCCCTGCTTTCCCTGGGCCTGCTCCCCTGGGCCATACTCCTCCTTGGCTCTGCTCCCCTGTGCCCTATTCCCCCTGGGACCTTCCCACTTGGGCCCTGCTCCCCCTGGTATTGCTCCCCATGGGCACTGCTCCCCCGGACCCTTCTTCCCCTGTTCTCTGCTTCTCCTGGGCCCTGATCCCCCTAGCCATGCTCCTCCATGCCCTGTTCACCCTGGCTCTGCACCTCTGGGCCCTACTCCCCTGACCTGTGCTCCTCTGTGGCCCTGCTCCCCTGGGCCCTACTCCCTCCAGTCCTGCTCCCCTGTTCCTGCTCTTCTGACTCTGCTCCCCTGGGCCCTGTTCTCCTGGGCCATGCCCCCCCTGGGCCCTTTTCCTCCTGGCCCTGCTCTGCTGGGCCCTTCTCCCCCTTGGGCCCTACTCATCGTGGCAATGCTCACTGGGTCCCACTCTCTCCTGGTCCTTCTCTTGAGCCCTACTCCACCTGGTCCTGTTCCCCATGGACCCTGCTCACCTGTACTGCTCTCCTTGCCCCTACTCCCTGTGGGCTCTGCTATGCCTAGCACTGATCTACTGGGCTCTGCTACCCCTGGCCCTCCTCTCCCTGGGCCCTAATCCCCCCTGTCCTGCTTACCCTAGGACCCTGCTGTCCCTGGTCCTGATGTCCCTGACCCTGCTGTCCCTCGCACTGCTTCCCCGGGGCCTGCTCCCCCGGCACCTGCTCCTCCTGGTACTGCTCCCACTGGTCTTGCTCCCCTTGAGCCCTGCTCCTCCTGGTCATCCTCACATGTGCCCTGCTCACCCAGGGCTCTGTTCCCCCTGAACACTGCAACTTCTTGGCCGTGCTCTCCCTGGTCCTGCTTTCTTGGGCTCTGCTCCCACTGGCCCTGCTCCCCTTGGACCTGTTCCTCCTGATCCTGCTCCGCTGGAACCTGCTCCCTCTGGTCCTGCTCCCCCAGACCCTGCTCCTCCTGGC
This sequence comes from Callospermophilus lateralis, assembly GCF_048772815.1. Taxonomy (NCBI): domain Eukaryota; kingdom Metazoa; phylum Chordata; class Mammalia; order Rodentia; family Sciuridae; genus Callospermophilus; species Callospermophilus lateralis. Next base: position 110,914 of record NW_027513746.1, read on the forward strand.
CCTACTCCACTGGGCCCTGCTCACCCCTGGACCTGCTCTCTGGGCCCTGCTCCCCCTGATTTTGCTTCCCTGGACCCAGGTTCTCCTATGCCCCGCTCCCCGTGGTCCCTCCTCCCCCTGGTCTTGCTCTCCATTGTCCCTGCTACCCTGGTTTTGCTTCCCGTGCCCCAACTCCCTGTGGGATCTGCTCCCCCTAGCCATGCTCTCCTGGGCCTTTCTCCCCGTAGGACTCTTTTCTATGGGGCCTGCTCCACGTGGTCCTGCTCCTCCGGGGCCCTGCTGCCACTGGACCTTCTCCCCTGGGCCCTGCTCCCCCCAGTCCTGGTTCCTTGGGCCCTACGACCCTGGACCTGCTCTCCTTGGTCCTATTCCCCCTGGCATGCTCCCCTGGGCACTGATCCACCCTGTCCCTGCTCCCCTGGGCTGTGCTCCTCTGGTTCTGCTACCCATGGGCCCTGCTCCTCCTGGCCCTGCACCCTAGGCCCTTCTACCCCTTGGGTTCCGCTAATCTTGAGCCCTACTCCCCTTTCTGTCTCCCTCAGGCCCGACTCGCTGTGGGCTCTTTTCTTACTAGCCCTGCTCTCCTGGGCCCTGCTCCTCAGATACCCCTGTCCTTTGGCCCTCTTCCCCCTGGGCCTCTTCCCCTGGGCCCTATTCCCTCCAGTCCTCTTCCCCTAGGCCCTTCATCCCCTGGTCCCTGATCCCCATGGGCACAGCTCCCCCGGGCCCTTATCCCCCTGTTCCCTACTTCTCCTGGGTTCTGCTTCCCCTGGCCCTGCTCCCTATTCCACTGCTTCCGTGGGCCTCCTCCCCTGGGACCTGCTATCGCTGGTACGGCTCTCACTGGCCCTTGTCCCCATTGCCCTTTTCTCCCTGGCTATGCTTCCCTGGGTCCCTGGGTCCTGCTCCTCTGGTAACTTCTTTTCCTGGCCCTACTCCCTGTAGGCAGTGTTCCCCTTAGCCCTGCACTCCGGGGCCCTGCACCCCCAGATACTTCTTTTCTTGGCCCTTCTACCCTTGCCCCTTTTCCTCCTGGCCTCACTCACCATGGCCCTGCTCCCCCAGGCCATGCTCTCCCTGATACTGTTCCACATTGTCCCTACTCCCTCTGGCCCTACTCTCTCTGGGCTCTGCACTCCCTAGTCCTGCTCTCCTGGTCCCTGCTCCCCTTGGTCCTCCTCTTCCTGGACCCTGATCCACCTGGCTCTGGTTCTGCTCCCCTGGGCCCTACTCCGTTCTGTCCTGCTCCCCAGGGCCCTGCTCCCCCTGGTTATGCTCCTCCTGGGCCTTCGTCAACCTGGAACCCGCTCCCACTTGGCCTGCTCCCCTGGGCCCTGCACCCCTTGTGTCCTGCTTCCCCTGGTCCTGCTCCCCTGAGCCCTTTCACCCTGCCGCTGCTCCTCATGAGCCCTGCTCTTCTGGTCCCTACTTTCCCTGGGCCTGCTCCCCTGGGCCATACTCCTCCTTGGCTCTGCTCCCCTGTCCCCTATTCCCCCTGGGACCTTCCCACTTGGGCCCTGCTCCCCCTGGATCCTGCTACCCCTGATCCTGTTCCTCATGTGCCCTGCTCACCTGTACTGCTCTCCCTGTCCCTACTCCCTGTGGGCTCCGCTATCCCTAGCACTGATCTACTGGGCTCTGCTACCCCTGGCCCTCCTCTCCCTGGGCCCTGCTCCCCCGTGTCCTGCTTACCCTAGGACCCTGCTGTCCCTGGCCCTGCTGTCCCTGGCCCTGCTGTCCCTCGCACTGCTTCCCAAGGGCCTGGTCCCCCGGTACCTGCTCCTCCTGGTACTGCTCCCCCTGTTATTGCACCCCTTGGGCCCTGCTCCTCCTGGCCCTGCTCCCATGTGCCCTGCTCCCCCTGGGATCTGTTCCGCCTGAGCACTGCAACTTGTGGCCCTGCTCTGCCTGTTCCTGCTTCCTTGGGCCCCGATCCCCCTGGCCATGGTCCCCCTGGACCTGTTCCTTCTGATCATGCTCCGCTGGGACATGCTCCCTCTGGTCCTGCTCCCCGTGATTTTGCTTCCCTGGACCCTGGTTCCCCTGTGCCCCGCTCCCCCTGGTCCTTCCTCTCCCTTGTCCTGCTCTCCATTGTCCCTGCTACCCTGGTTTTGCTTACCGTGCCCCAACTCCCTGTGGGATCTGCTCCCCCTAGCCATGCTCTCCTGGGCCTTTCTCCCCGTAGGCCTCCTTTCTACAGGGTCTGCTCCACGTGGTCCTGCTTCTCCTGGGCCCTGCTCCCACTGGCCCTTCTCCCCTGGGCCCTGCTCCCCCCAGTTCTGATTCCTTGGGCCCTACGACCCTGGAGCTGCTCTTCTTGCTCCTTTCCCCCTGGAGTGCTCCCCTGGGCCCTGATCCTCCCTGTCCCTGCTCCCCTGGGCTGTGCTCCCCTGGTACTGCTACCCCTGGACACTCCTCCTCCTGGCCCTGCTCCGCTAGGCCCTTCTATCCCCTGGGCTCCGCTACCCTTGAGACCTGCTCCCCTGTCCCTGCTCCCTCAGGCCCCACTCCCTGTGGTCTCTGCTCCCACTAGCCCTGCTCTCCTGGGCCCTGCTACCCAGATCCTCTTGTCCTTTGGCCCTCTTCCCCCTGGCCCTGTTCCCCTGGGTCCTATTCCCTCCAGTCCTGTTGCCCTGGGCCCTTCTTCCCCTGGGCCCTGCTCCCCATGGGCCCAGCTTCCCCGGGCGCTTATCCCCCTGTTCCCTGCTTCTCCTGGGTTCTGCTTCCCCTTGCCCTGCTTTCTATTGCCCTGCTTCCCTGGGCCTCCTCCCCTGGGACCTGCTGTAGCTGGTACTGCTCTCACTGGGCCCTTGTTAACCTTGCCCTTTTCTCCCTGGCTATGTTCCCCTGGGCCCTGCTCCTCTGGTAACTTCTTTCCCTGGCCCTACTCCCTGTAGACAGTGTTCCCCTTAGCCCTGTTCTACTGGGCTCTGTACGCACTGGTTTTCCTCTCCCTGGGTCCTGCTCTGCCCGGTCCTGCTCCTCCTGGGTGTTGCTCCTCATGGTCCTGTTCCCTTGGGCCCTACTTCCCGCAGTCCTGCTCCCCTGGGCCCTGCACACCAGGCCCTGCTCCCCTGGGCCCTGCTCTTCTGGGCCTTGCTTCCGTTGGCCTTCTCCCCTGGGCTCTGCCCCCCTGGCTCTGCTCCTCTAGATCCTCCTACCCTGGGCCCTGCTCCCTCTGGTCCTGCTTTCCTGGACCTACCTCTCCCTTGGCCTTACTCACCCGGTCCTGTTACCTGGCCTCTACTTTCTATGGAATTGGCCCCCCTGGCCCTCCTCTCCTAGGCCCTGCTTCCCTGTGCCCTGCTACTCCAAACTCTGCTCCCCCTGACTCTGCTCCCCCTGGCCCTACTCCCTATGGGCTCTGTGCCCCTAGACCATTCACCTGAGCCATGCACCTCCAACCGCTGCTCCCCATGGGACCTGTTCCCTGGGCCTGAACTCTGGGGCCCTGCACCCCCAGGTACTTCTCTCCCTGGGCCCTTCTACCCTTGGCCCTTTTCCTCCTGGCCCCACTCCCCATGACCCTGCTCCCCCGGGCGATGATCTCCCTGATACTGTTCCCCATTGGCATTACTGCCTCTGTCCCTACTCCCTGTGGGGTCTGCACTCCCTAGCCGTGCTCTCCTGGGCCCTGCTCCCCTTGGTCCTCCTCTTCCTGGACCCTGATCCACCTGGCCCTGGTTCTGCTCCCGTGAGCCCTACTCCCTCCATTCCTGCTACCCTGGGCTCTGAACACCTTGTGTCCTACTTCCCCTGGACCTGCTCCCCTGAGCACTTTCCCCCTGGCCCTGCTCCCCATAGGCCCTGTTCTTCTGGTCCCTGCTTCTCTTGGGCCTTGCTCCCCATATCCCAGCTCCCCCTTGCCCTACTTCCCCGGGGCCTGCTCCTCCAGGACCTGTTCCCCTGGTAATGCTCTCCCTGGGCCCTTTTCCGCCTGGGCCCTGGTCGCCTGGCCCTTCTCCTCTTGGCTCTACTCCCTGTGGGTTCTGAACCCCTAGCCTTGCTCTCGTCATCCCTGGTCCTCTAATACTTCTCTCCCTGGACGCTACCCCACCTACTCCTCCTGGGCCCTGCCCACCCTGGCCCTGTCCCCTGGGCCCTACTCCCTCCAGTCCTGCTCCCCTGTTCCTGCTCCCCTGACTCTGTTCCCCAGAGCCCTGCTCTCTAAGCCTGCTCCCCTGGCCCTGCTCCCCTGGGCCTGCTCCCCTGGTACCTGCTCTTCCTGGTACTGCTCCCCCTGCTCTTGCTCCCCTTGGGACCTGCTCGTCCTGGCTTTGCTCCCATATGCCCTGCTCCCCCTGGGCTCTGTTCCCCCAGAGCACTGCAACTTTGTGGCCCTGCTCTCCCTGGTTTGGCTTTTTGGGCCCCGCTCCCACTGGCCCTGCTCCCCCTTGACCTGTTCCTCCTCATCCTGCTCCCCTGGAACCTGCTCCCTCTGCTCTTGCTCCCCTGGACCCTGCTCCTCCTGGCCCTTCTCCACTGGGCCCTGCTCACCCCTGGACCTGCTCTCCTGGGCCCTGCCCACCCTGGGCCCTTTTCCTCCTGGCCCTGCTCTGCTGGGCCCTTCTCCCCCTTGGGCCCTGCTCCTCGTGGCACTGCTCACTGGGTCCCGCTCTCCCCGGACCTGATCTTGGGCTCTGCTCCTCCTGGGCCCTTTTTTCCCTGTGCCCTGCTCCCCCTAGGCCATGCTCCCCCTGGTCCTGTTCTCCATGGGCCCTGCTCACCTATACTGCTCTCCCTTACCCTACTCCCTGTGGGCTCTGCTATCCCAAGCACTGATCTACTGGGCTCTGCTACTCCTGGCTCTCGTCTCCCTGGGCCCTGCTCCCCTCTGTCCTTCTTACCCTACGACCCTGCTGTCCCTGGCCCTGCTGTCCCTCACACTGCTTCCTCGGGGCCTGCTCCCCCGGTACCTGCTCCTCCTGGTACTGCTCCTCCTGGCCCTGCTCCCATGTGCCCTGCTCCCCCTGGGCTCTGTTCCCTCTGAGCACTGCAACTTCTTGGCCCTGCTCTCCCTGGTCCTGCTTCTTTGGGCCCCGCTCCCACAGGCCCTGCTCCCCCTGGACCTGTTCCTCCTAATCCTGCTCCCCTGGGACCTGCTACCTCTGGTCCTGTTCCCCCTGACCCTGCTCCCCTGTCCCCGTTCCCCTGGTCCCTCCTCCCCCAGGTTCTGCTCTCCATTGTCCCTACTACCCTGGTTTTGCTTCCAGTGACCCAACTTCCTGTGGGATCTGCTCCCCCTAGCCATGCTCTCCTGGGCCTTTCTCCCCATAGGCCTCCTTTCTATGGGGCCTGCTCCACGTGGTCCTGATCCTCCCGGGCCCTGCTACCACTGGTCCTTCTCCCCTGGGCCCTGCTCCCCCCCGTCCTGGTTCCTTGGGCCCGACGACCCTGGACCTGCTCTCCTTGTCCTATTCCCCTTGGCCTGCTCCCCTGGGCCCTGCCCCTCCCTATCCCTGCTCCCCTGGGCTGTGCTCCTCTGGTACTGCTATCCTTGGGCCCTGCTCCTCCTGGCCCTGCTACGCTAGGCACTTCTACCTCCTGGGCTCCGCTACCCTTGAGCCCTGCTCCCCTGTTCCTGCTCCCTCAGGCGCCATTCCCTGTGATCTCTACTCCTACTAGCCCTGCTCTCCTGGGCCCTGCTCCCCACATCCTCATGTCCTTTGGCCCTCTTCCCCATGGCCCTGTTCCCCTGGGCAATATTCCCTCCAGTCCTGTTCCCTTGGGCCCTTCTTCCCATGGGCCCTGCTCCCCATGGGCCCAGCTCCCCTGGGCCCTTATCACCCTGTTCCCTGCTTCTCCTGGGTTCTCCTTCCCCTGGCCCTGCTCCCTATCGCCCTACTTCCCTGGGCCTCCTCCCCTGGTACTGCTCTCACTGCGCCCTTGTCCCCCTTGCGCTTTTCTCCCTGGCTATGCTTCCCTGGGCCCTGCTCCTCTGGTAACTTCTTTCCCTGGCCCTACTCCCTATAGGCACTGTTCCCCTTAGTCCTGCTCTCCTGGGCTCTGCACCCCCTTGTCCTCCTCTCCCTGGGCCCTGCTCTGCCCGGTCCTGCTCCTCCTGGTGTTGTTCCTCATGGTCCTGCTCCCTTGGGCCCTACTTCCCGCAGTCCTGCTCCCCTGGGCCCTGAAAACCAGGCCCTGCTCCCCTGGGCCATGCTCTTCTGGGCCTTGATTCCCTTGGCCTTCTTCCCTGGGCTCTGCTTCCCCTGGCTCTGCTCCTCTAGGCCCTCCTATCCGGGGCCCTGCTCCCTCTGGTCCTGCTTTCCTGGACCTACCTCCCCCTTAGCCTTGCTCCCCAGTCCTGTTTCCTGGGCTCTACTCCCTATAGAACTGGCCCCCATGGCCCTCCTCGCCTAGGCCCTGCTTCACTGTGCCCTGCTGGAACTAACCTCTGGCCCTGCAGCCCCTGGCCCTGCTCCCCTGGGTCCTGCTCCTAATAAGCCCTGCTTCCCCTGGCCCCGCTTCCCATGAACCTGCTCCTTCTGGGCCCTGCTCCCTCGAGCCCTGCTCCCCCTGGGTCCTGCTCCCCATTGGCTCTGCTCCCCATGGTCTTGCCCCACATGGCCCGTAATACCCCGGACCCTATTCTCCCTGATTTCTGATTCTCCCGGGCCCTGCTCCTCCTGTCCCTGCTCCCTACTGGGCTCACCTCTTCCTGAGTCCTGCTCCCGCTTAGCCCTGCTCGCCCTGTTCCTGATTCCCCGGGCCCCATTCCCTCTGGCCCTGCTCACCTGGCCCTGCTTTCCTGGGCCCAACTTCCCCTGGCCCTGCTCCCTTGGGCCATGCTCCTCTGCTCCCTACTTCCCCTGTATCCTTCCCCCCTGGGCACTGCTCCACCTGATCTTGCTCTGCATGCGCTCTGCTCTTCTGGGTCCTTCACCCGCTGTTGCCTGCTTCTCTTGGGGTTGCTCCCCCTATCCCAGCTCCCCCTTGCCCTACTTCCCGGGGCCGGCTACTCCAGGACCTGCTCCCGCTGGTAATGTTCTGCCTCGTCCCTTTTCTGCGTGGGCCCTACTCCCCTGGCCCTTCTCCTCTTGGCTCTACTCCCTGTGGGCTCTGCACCCCTAGCCTTGCTCTCCTTATCCCGGGTCCTCTAATACTCCTCTCCATGGACCCTGCCCCACCTGCTCCTCCTGGGCCCTGCCCACCCTGGCCCTGTCCCCATGGCCCTACTCCCTCCAGTCCTTCTCCCAGTTCCTGCTCCCCTGACTCTGTTCCCCAGGGCCCTGCTCTCTGGGCCTGCTCCTTCTGGCCCTGCTCCCCTGGGCCCTGCTTTCATGGGCCCTGCCCCCCATTTGGCCTTTGCCTCTTGGCCCTGCTCTGCTGGGCCCTTCTCTCCCTTGGGCCCTGCTCCTCGTGGCACTGCTCACTGGGTCCCGCTCTCCCCTGGTTTGCTCTTGGGCTCTGCTCCCCCTGGGCCCTATTTTCCCTGTTCCCTGCTCCCCCTAGGCCCTGCTCCCCCTGGATCCTGCTCGCCCTGGTCCTGTTCCTCATGGGCCCTGCTCACCTGTACTGCTCTCCCTAGCCCTTCTACCTGTGGGCTCTGCTATCCCTAGCACTGATATACTGGGCTCTGCTACCCCTGGCCTTCCTCTCCCTGGGCCCTGCTCCCCCCTGTCCTGCTTACCCTAGGACCCTGCTGTCCCTGGCCCTTCTGTTACTTGCACTGCTTCCCCAGAGCTAGCTCCCCGAGGACCTGCTCCTCCTAGTACTGCTCCCCCTGGCACCTGCTCTTCCTGGCCCTGCTCTTAAGTGCCCTGCTCCCCCTGGTCTCTGTTCCCCCTGAGCACTGAAACTTCTTGGCCCTGCTCTCCCTGGTCCTGCTTCCTTGGGCCCCGCTCCCACTGGCCCTGCTCCCCCTGGACCTGTTCCTCCTATTTCTGCTCCCCTGGGTCCTGCTCCCTCTGGTCATGCTCCCCCGGACCCTGCTGCTCCTCGCTCTTCTCCACTAGGCCCTGCTCACCCCTGGACCTGCTCTCTGGGCCCTGCTCCCCCTAATTTTTCATCCCTGCACCCTGGTGCCCCTGTGTCCAGCTCCCCCTGTTGCCTCCTCCCCCTGGTCCTGCTCTCCATTGTTCCTGCTACCCTGGTTTTGCTTCCCGTGCCCCAACTCCCTGTGGGATCTGCTTCCCCTAGCCATGCTCTCCTGGACCTTTCTCCAGTAGGCCTCCTTTCTATAGGGCCTGCTCCACGTGGTCCTGCTCCTCCCGGCCGTGCTCCCACTGGCCCTTCTCCCCTGGGCCCTGCTCCCCCCAGTCCTGGTTCCTTGGGCCCTACGACCCTGGACCTGCTCTCCTTGGTCCTATTCCCCCTGGCCTGCTCCCCTGGGCTCTGATCTTCCCTGTCCCTGCTCCCCTGGGCTGTGCTCCTCTGGTACTGATACCCCTGGGCACTGCTCCTCCTGGCCCTGCTCCGCTAGGCCCTTCTACCCGCTGGGCTCCGCGACCCTTGAGCCCTGCTCCCCTGTCACTACTCCCTCAGGCGCCAGTCCCTGTGGGCTCTGCTCCTACTATCCCTGCTGTCCTGCAATACCCCGGACCCTATTCTCCCTGATTTCTGATTCTCCTGGGCCCTGCTCCTTTTGGCCCTGCTTTCCTGGGCCCTGCTCCCCACTGGGCTCACCTCTTCCTGAGTCCTGCTCCCACTTAGCCCTGCTCGCCCTGTTCCTGCTTCTCCGGGTCCCATTCCCTCTGGCCCTGCTCACCTGGCCCTGCTTTCCTCGGCCCAACTTCCCCTGGCCCTGCTCTTCTGGGCTATGCTCCTCTCCACCCTACTTCCTCTGGACTCTTCCCCCCTGGACCCTGCCCCACCTGCTCCTCCTGGGCCCTCCCCACCCTGGCCCTGTCCCCTGGGCCCTACTCCCTCCAGTCCTCCTCCCATGTTCCTGCTCCCCTGACTCTGTTCCCCAGGGCCCTGCTCTCTGGGCCTGCTCCCCCTGGCCCTGCTCTGCAGGGAACTTTTCCCCCTTTGGGCCTGCTCCTCGTGGCACTGCTCACTGGGTCCCACTCTCCCCTGGTCCTGCTCTTGGGCACTTCTACTCCTGGGCCCTGTTTTCCCTGTGCCCTGCTCCACTTAGGCCCTTTCCCCCTGGATCCTGCTCCCCCTGGTCCTGTTTCTCATGGGCCCTGCTCACCTGTACTGCTCTCCTTGGCCCTACTCCGTGTGGCCTCTGCTATCCCTATCACTGATCTACTCGGCTCTGCTATCTTTAGCACTGATCTACTGGGCTCTGCTATCGCTGGCCCTCCTCTCCCTGGGCCCTAATGCCCCCTGTCCTGCTTACCCTAGGATCCTGCTGTCCCTGGCCCTGCTGTCCCTCGCACTGCTTCCCCGGGGCGTGCTTCCCCGGTACCTGCTCCTCCTGGTACTCTCCCCCTGGTCTTGCTTCCCTTGGGCCCTGCTCCTCCTGGCCTTTCTCCACTGGGCCCTGCTCACCCCTGGACCAGCTCTCTGGGCCCTGCTCCCCCTGATTTTGATTCCCTGGACCCTGGTTCCCCTGTTCCCCAATCCCCCTGGTCCCTCCACCCCAGGTCCTGCTCTCCATTGTCCCTGCTACCCTAGTTTTGCTTCCTGTGCCCCACCTCCCTGTGGGATCTACTCCCCCTAGCCATGCTCTCCTGGGCCTTTCTCCCCGTAGGCCTCCTTGAGCCATGCACCTCCACCTGAGCCATGCACCTCCAACCGCTGCTCCCCATTAGACCTGCTAGCCTGGGCCTGAATTCCCTGGCCCTGCAACCCAAGGTACTTCTCTCCCAGGGCCCTTCTACCTTTGGCCCTTTTCCTCCTGGCCCCACTCCCCATGGCCCTCTTCCCACGGACCATGCTCTACCTGATACTGTTCCCCATTGGACCTACTCCCTCTGTCCCTACTCCCTGTGGGCTCTGCACGCCCTAGCCCCACTCTCCTGGGCCCTGCTTCCCTTGGTCCTCCTCTTCCTGGACCCTGATCCACCTGGCCCTGGTTGTGCTCCACTGGGCCCTACTCCATCCAGTCCTGCTCCCTAGGGCCCTGCTCCCCCTGTTTATGCTCCTCCTGGGCCTTCTTCAACCTGGAACCCACTCACACTTGGCCTGCTCCCCTGGGCCCTGCACCCCTTTTGTACTGCTTCCCCTGACCCTGCTCCCCATGGGCTTTTTTGCCCTGGCCCTGCTCCACATGGGCCCTGTTCTGGTCCCTGCTTTCCCTGGGCATGCTCTCCTGGGCCATACGCCTCCTTGGCTCTGCTCCACTGTGCCCTATTCCCCCTGGGACCTTCCCACTTGGACCCTGCTCCCCCTGGTATTGCTCCCCATTCGCTCTGCTCCCCTGGACCCTTCTTCACCTGTTCTCTGCTTCGCCTGGGCCCTGATCCCCCTAGCCATGTTCCTCCTTGCCCTATTCCCCCTGGCTCTGCACCTCTGGGCCCTACTCCCCTGAGCTGTACTCCTGTGTGCCCCTGCTTCCTCTGGTCCTGATTTTCTAAGTGACTGCTCCCCCTTGTATTGGGCCCTTGTCCCCCTGGCCCTAATCCCCTGGTTCTGCTCTCCTTGTGGCCTGCTCCACTTGGTCCTGATAACCATGGCCCTGCTCCCAATGGGGCTTGCTCCTCCTGGACCTAACCCCTGGCCCTGCACCCCCTGGCCCTGCTCCCATGGGCCCTGCTTCACCTCAACCCTGCTTCCCCTGGGTCCTGCTGTCCGTGGGCTCTGCTCCCCATGGTCTTGCCCCACATGGTCCCTAATACCCCGGACCCTATCCTACCTGATTTCTGATTCTTCTGGGCCCTGCTCCTCCTGGCTCTGCTTTCCTGGAACCTGCTCCCCACTGGGCTCACCACTTCCTGAGTCCTGCTCCCGCTTCGCCCTGCTAGCCCTGTTCCTGCTTCCCCGGGCCCCATTCCCTCTGGCCCTGCTCACCGGGCCCTGCTTTCCTGGGCCCAACTTCCCCTGGCCCTGCTCCCCTGGGCCATGCTCCTCTGCACCCTACTTCCCCTGTACCCTTCCCCCCTGGGCCCTTCTACCCCTGCTCCATGCTTCTCTTGGGCCTTGCTCCCCCTATCCCAGCTCCCCCTTGCCCTACTTCCCCGGGGCCTTCTCCTCCAGGACCTGCTCACCCTGGTAATGTTCTCCCTGGGCCCTTCTCACCTGGCCCTTCTCCTCCTGGCTCTACTCCCTGTGGGCTCTGCACCCCTAGCCTTGCTCTCCTCATCGCTGCTCCTCTAATACTCCTCTCTCTGGACCCTACCCCAACTGCTCCTCCTGGGCCCTGCCCACACTGGCCCTGTCCCCTGGGCCCTACTCCCTCCAGTCCTGCTCCCCTGTTCCTGCTCCCCTGGCTCTGTTTCCAAGGGCCCTGCTCTGGGCCTAATCCCCTTGGCCCGGCTCCCCTGGACACTGCTCTCCTGGGCCCTGCCCTCCCCTGGGCCCTTTTCCTTCTGGCCCTGCTCTGCTGGGCCCTTCTCCTCCTTGGGCCCTGCTCCTCGTGGCACTGCTCACTGGGTCCCGCTCTCCCCTGGTCCTGCTCTTGGGCTATGCTCCCCCTGGGCCCTGTATTCCCTGTGCCCTGCTCCCCCTAGGCCCTGCTACCCCTGGATCCTGCTCCCCCTGGTCCTGTTCCCCATGGGCCCTGCTCACCTGTACTGCTCTCCCTGCTCCTACTCCCTGTGGGCTCTGCTATCCCTAGCACTGATCTACTGGGCTCTGCTACCTCTGGCCCTCCTCTTCCTGGGCCCTCCTCCCCCCTGTCCTGCTTACCCTAGGACCCTGCTGTCCCTGGCCCTGCTGTCCCTCGTACAGCTTCCCCGGTACCTGCTCCTCCTGGTACTGCTCCCCCTGGGACCTGCTCCTCCTGGCCCTGCTCCCATGTGCCCTGCTCCCCCTGGGCTCTGTTCCCCCTGAGCACTGCAAATTCTTGGCCCTGCTCTCCCTGGTCCTGCTTCCTTGGGCCCTGCTCCCACTGGCCCTGCTCCCCCTGGACCTGTTCCTCCTGATCCTGCTCCCCTGGGACCTGCTACCTCTGGTCATGCTCCCCCGGACCCTGCTCCTCCTGGCCCTTCTCCACTGGGCCCTGCTCACCCCTGGACCTGCTCTCTGGGGCCTGCTCCCCTGATTTTGCTTCCCTGGACCCTGGTTCCCCTGTGTCCCACTCCCCCTAGTACCTCCTAACCCTTGTCCTGTTCTCCATTGTCCCTGCTACCCTGGTTTTGCTTACCTTGCCAAAACTAGCTGTGGGATCTGCTCCCCCTAGCCATTGTCTCCTGGGCCTTTCTCCCCGTAGGCCTCCTTTCTATGGGGCCTGCTTCATGTGGTCGTGCTCCTCCCGGGCCCTGCTCCCACTGGCCCTTCTCCCCTGGGCCCTGCTCCCCCCAGTCCTGGTTCCTTGGGCCCTACGACCCTGGACCTGCTCTCCTTGGTCCTATTCTCCCTGGCCTGCTCCCCTGGGCCTGATCCTCCCTGTCCCTGCTCCCCTGGGCTGTGCTCCTCTGGTACTGCTACCCCTGGGCCCTGCTCTTCCTGGCCCTGCTCCGCGAGGCACTTCTACCCCCTGGGCTCCACTACCCTTGAGCCTGCTCCCCTGTCCCTGCTTCCTCAGACCCCACTCCCTGTGGGCTCTGATCCTACTAGCCCTGCTCTCCTGGGCCCTGCTCCCCAGATCCTCCTGTCCTTTGCCTGTTCCCCTGGGCCCTATTCCCTCCATTCCTGTTCCCCTGGGCCCTTCATCCCCTGAGCCATGCTCCCCATGGGCCCAGCTCCCCCGGGCCCTTATCCCCGTGTTCCCTGCTTCTCCTGGGTTCTGCTTCCCCTGGCCCTGCTCCCTATTGCCCTGCTTCCCTGGCCCTCCTCCCCTGGGAACTGCTGTCTCTGGTACTGCTCTCACTGGGCCCTTGCCCCATTTCCCTTTTCTCCCTGGCTATGATCAACTGGGCCCTGCTCCTCTTGTAACTTATTTCCCTGGCCCTGCTTCCTGTAGGCACTGTTCCCCTTAGCCCTGCTCTCCTGGGCTCTGCACCCCGTGGTCCTCCTCTCCCTGGGCCCTGTTCTGCCCGGTCCTGCTCCTCCTGGGTGCTGCTCCTCATGGTCCTGCTCCCTTGGGCCCTAACCCACGCAGTCCTGCTTCCCTGGGCCCTGCACACCAGGCCCTGCTCCCCTGGGCCCTGCTCTTCTGGGCCTTGCTTCCCTTGGCCTTCTCCCCTGGGCTCTGCTCCCCCTGGCTCTGCTCCTCTAGGCCCTCCTACCCTGGGCCTTGCTCCCTCTGGTCCTGCTTTCCTGCACCTACCTCCCCCTTGGCCTTGCTCCCCTGGTCCTGTTTCCTGGGCTCTACTCCCTATAGAACTGGCCCCCCTTGCCCTCCTTTCCTAGGCCCTGCTTCCCTGTGCCCTGCTAGTCCAAACTCTGCTACCCCTGAGTCTGTTCCCCCTGGCCCTACTCCCTATGGACTCTGATCCTTCTAGTACATGCACCTGAGCCATGCACCTCCAATCGCTGCTTCCCATGGCCCTGCTCCCCCGGGCCATGCTCTCCCTGATACTGTTCCCCATCGGCCATACTCCCTCTGGCCCTACTCCCTGTGGGCTCTGTACTCCCTAGCCCTGCTCTCCTGGGTCCTGCTCTCCTGGGTCCTGCTCTCCTTGGTCCTCCTCTTCCTGGACCCTGATCCACCTGGCCCTGGTTCTGCTCCCCTGGGCCCTACTCCCTCCAGTATTGCTCCCCAGGGCCCTGCTCCCCCCTGGTTATGCCCCTCCTGGGCCTTGGTCAACCTGGAACTCGCTCCCACTTGGCCTGCTCCCCTGGGCCCTGCACCCATTGTGTCCTAGTTCCCCTGGCCCTGCTACCCATGGGCCCTGTTCTTCTGGTCCCTGCTTTCCCTGGGCCTGCTCCCCTGGACCATACTCCTCCTTGGCTCTTCTCCCCTGTGCCCTATTCCCCCTGGGACCTTCCCACTTGGGCCCTGCTGCCCCTGGTATTGCTCCCCATGGGCTCTGCTCCCCTGGACCCTTCTTACCCTGTTCTCTGCTTCTCCTGGGCCCTGACCCCGCTAGCCATGCTCCTCCTTGCCGTGTTCCCCCTGGCTCTGCACCTCTGGGCCCTACTCTCCTGAGCTGTGCTCCTCTGTGGCCCTGCTCCCCTGGGCCATGCTCTCTCTGGTCCTGCTCACTCAGGCTGTATTCCCCCTGACTCTGCTCCCCTGTGCCCTGCTCTATTTGGCCCTGCTCCCTCTTGTCCTGATTTCCTAGGTGACTGCTCCCCCTTGCATTGGGCCCTTCTCCCCCTGGCCCTAAACCCCTGGTTCTGCTCTCCTTGTGTCCTGCTCCACTTGGTCCTGATAGCCATGGCCCTGCTCCCCAACGGGCTTGCTCCTCCTGGACCTAACCCCTGGCCCTGCAGCCCCTGACCCCGCTCCCTTGGGCCCTGCTCCTCCTCAGCCCTGCTTCCCCTGGCCCTGCTTCCCTTGACCTTGCTTCTTCTGGGCCCTGCTCCCCTGAGCCCTGCTCCCCCTGGGTCCTGCTCTCCGTGGGCTCTGTTCCCCATGGTCTTGCCCCAAATGGTCCGTAATATACCCGGACCCTCTTCTCCCTGATTTCTGATTCTCCTGGGCCCTGCTCCACTTGGCCCTGCTTTCCTGGGCCCTGCTCCGCACTGGGCTCACCTCTTCCTGATTCCTGCTCCCGCTTAGCCCTGCTGGCCCTGTTTCTCCTTCCCTGGCCTCATTCCCTCAGGCCCTGCTCACCAGGCCCTGCTTTCCCGGGCCCAATTTCTCCTGGCCCTGCTCCCTTGGGCCATGCTCCTCTGCTCCCTACTTCCCCTGTACCCTTCCCCCCTGGGCCCTGCTCCACCTCATCTTGCTCTGCATTGGCCCTGCTCTTCTGGGCCCATTCTCCCCCTGTTCCCTGCTTCCCTTGGGGTTGCTCCCCCTATCCCAGCTCCCCCTTGAACTACTTCCCCGGGGCCGGCTCCACCAGAACCTGCTCCCCCTGGTAATGTTCTCCCTTGGCCCTTTTCCGCCTAAGCCCTGCTCCCCTGGCCCTTCTCCTCCTGGCTCTACTCCCTGTGGGCTCTGCACCCCTAGCATTGCTCTCCTTATCCCGGGTCCTCTAATACTCCTCTCCCTGGACCCTGCCCCATCTGCTCCTCCTGGGCCCTGCCCACACTGGCCCTGTCCCCTGAGTCCTACTCCCTCCAGTCCTGCTTTCCTGTTCCTGCTCCCCTGACTCTGTTCCCCAGGGCCCTGCTCTCTGGGCCTGCTCCTTCTGGCCCTGCTCACCTGGGCCCTGCTCTCCTGGGCCCTGCCCACCCTGGGCCCTTTTTATTCTTGGCCCTGCTCTGCTGGGCCCTTCTCTCCCTTGGGCCCTGGTCCTCGTGGCACTTCTCACTGGGGCCCGCTCTCCCCTGGTCCTGCTCTTGGGCTCTGCTCCCCCTGGGCCCTGTTTTCCCTGTGCCCTGCTCCCCCTAGTCCCTGCTCCCCCTGGATCCTGCTCGCCCTGGTCCTGTTCCTCATGGGCCCCGCTCACCTGTACTGCTCGCCCTGCCCCTACTCCCTGTGGGCTCTACTATCCCTAGCACTGATATACTGGGCTCTGCTACCCCTGGTCCTCCTCTCCCTGGGCCCTGCTCCTCGCTGTCCTGCTTACCCTAGGACCCTGCTGTCCCTGACCCAGCTGTCCTTCGCACTGCTTCCCTGGGGCCTGATCCCCCAGTACCTGCTCCTCCTAGTACTGCTCCCCCTGGGACCTGCTCCTCCTGGCTCTGTTCCCATGTGACCTGCTCCCCCTGGGCCCTGTTCCCCTTGAGCACTGCAACTTCTTGGCCCTGCTCTCCCTGGTCCTGCTTCCTTGGGCCCTGCTCCCACTGGCCTGCTCCCCTAGACCTGTTCCTCCTGATCCTGCTCACCTGGGTCCTGCTCCCTCTGGTCCTGCTCCCCCGAACCCTGCTCCTCCTGGCCCTTCTCCACTAGGCCCTGCTCACCCCTGGACCTGCTCTCTGGGCCCTGCTTTCCCTATTTTTTCATCACTGCACCCTGTTTCCCCTGTGTCCCGCTCCCCCTGGTCCCTCCTTCTCTTGGTCCTGCTCTCCATTGTTCCTGCTACCCTGGTTTTGCTTCCCATGCCCCAACTCCCTGTGGGATCTGCTCCCTCTAGCCATGCTCTCCTGGGCCTCTCTCCCCGTAGGCCTCCTTTCTATGGGGCCTGCTCCACGTTGTCCTGCTCGTCCCGGCCGTGCTCCCACTGGCCCTTCTCCCCTGGGCCCTGATCCCCCGAGTCCTGGTTCCTTGGGACCTACAACCCTGGACCTTCTCTCCTGGGTCCTATTCCCCTTGGCCTGATTCCCTGGGCCCTGTTCCTCCCTGTCCCTGCTCCCCTGGGCTGTGCTCCTCTGGTACTGCTACCCCTGGGCCCTGCTCCTCCTGGCCCTGCTCCACTAGGCCCTTCTACCCGCTGGGCTCCGCGACCCTTGAGCCCTGCTCCCCTGTCCCTACTCCCTCAGGCGCCAGTCCCTGCGGGCTCTGCTCCTACTATCCCTGCTGTTCTGCAATACCCCGGACCCTATTCTCCCTGATTTCTGATTCTCCTGGGCCCTGCTCCTTTTGGCCCTGCTTTCCTGGGCCCTGCTCCCCACTGGACTCACCTCTTCCTGAGTCCTGCTCCCGCTTAGCCCTGCTCGCCCTTTTCCTGCTTCTCCGGGCCCCATTACCTCTGGCCCTCCTCACCTGGCCCTGCTTTCCTTGGCCCAACTTCCCCTGGCCCTGCTCCCTATTGCCCTGTGTCCCTGGGCCTCCTCCCCTGGGACCTGCTATCCCTGGTACTGCTCTCACTGGGCCCTTGTCCCCCTTGCCCGTTTCTCCCTGCTTATGCTCCCCTGGGTCCTGCTCCTCTTGTAACTTCTTTCCCTGGCCCTACTCCCTGTAGGCACTGTTCCCCTTAGCCCTGCTCTCCTGGGCTCTGCACCCCCTGGTCCTCCTCTCCCTGGGCCCTGCTCTGCCCGGTCCTGCTCCTCCTGGGTGTTGCTCCTCATGGTCCTGCTCCTTTGGGCCCTACTTCTAGCAGTCCTGCTCCCCTGGGCCCTGCACACCAGGCCCTGCTCCCCTGGGCCCTGCTCTTCTGGGCCTTGCTTCCCTTGGCCTTCTCCCCTGGGCTCTGCTCCCCCTGGCACTGCTCCCCCTGGCCCTTTTCTTCTGGCTCTACTCCCCCTGGCTCTGCTCCCCTGGGGCCTGCTACTCTGAGACCTATTCTTCCTGGCCCTTCACCCTTGTGTCCTGCTCTCCCTGGCCGTTATGCTTTGGGTCCTGCTCCCCCTGTGTCCTGCTACCCTGGGACCAGCTCCCCCTATGTCCTGGTTCCCCCTGCCCTGCTCCCCTGGATTGTTCTTCCTTTGGTCCTGCTTCCCCTGGACTCTGCTCCTCCTGGCCCTGCTCTCCTAGGTCCTGTTATTCCCTTGGCTCTGCTGCCCCTGAGCACTGCTCCCCCTATGCCCTGCTACCCTTGTTCTGCTTCCCTGGTCGCCTCTCCCTATGGCCATGCTCCACTTGGCCTTTTTCCCCTGACTCTGCTTTCCTGGGCTTTGCTCCCCTTAGCCTTGCTCCCTTTGGTCTGTTCCCCCAGGCACTGCTTCTCCTGGTTTTGCTCCCCTGGGCCCTGTTGCCCCCTGGGCCCTGCTCTCCTTGGTCCTAATCCCCCTGGCCTGCGACCCTGGACCCTGATCCTCCCTGTCCCCGCTCCCCTGGCCTGTGCTCCTCAGGTACTTCTACACCTTGGCCATGCTCCTCCTGGCCCTGCTCCGCTAGGCCCTTCTACCCCCTGGGCTCCGCTACCCTTGAGCCCTGCTCCCCTGTCCTAATCCCTCACGCCCCACTACCTTTGGGCTCTGCTCCTAATAGCCCTGCTCTCCTGGGCCCTGCTCCCCAGATCCTCCTGTCCTTTGGCCCTGTTCCCCTGGGCACTATTCCCTCCAGTCCTATTCCACTTGGCCCTTCTTCCCCTGGGCCCTGCTCCCCATGGGCCCAGGTTCCCCGAGCCCTTATCCCCTTGTTCTCTGCTTCTCCTGGGTTCTGCTTCCCCTGGCCCTGCTCCCTATTGCCCTGCTTCCCTGGGCCTCCTCCTCTGGGACCTGCTATCCCTGGTACTGCTCTCACTGGGCCCTTGTCCCCCTTGCCCTTTTCTCCCTGGCTATGTTCCCCTCAACCCTACTCCTCTGGTAACTTCTTTCCCTGGCCCTACTACCTGTAGGCACTGTTGCCCTTAGCCCTGCTCTCCTGGGCTCTGCACCCCCTTGTCCTCCTCTACCGGGCAGGGCAATAGGGAACAGGGTCTGGGGAAGCTGAACCCAAGAGAAGCAGGGAACAGGGGGATTAGGGCCTGGGGGAGCTGGGCCCATGGGTAGCAGGGCCCAGGGGAAGAAGGGCCCAGGGGAACAGGACTGGAGGGAATAGGGCCCAAGGGAACAGGGCCAGGGTGAACAGGGCCAAAGGACAGGAGGATCTGGGGAGCAGGGTCCAGGAGAGCAGGGCTAGTATGAGCAGACCCCACAGGGAGTGTGGACTGAGGGAGCAGGGACAGGGAAGCAGGGCTCAAGGGAAGCAGAGCCCAGGGAGTAGAAGGGCCTAGCAGAGCAGGGCGGGGAGGAACAGGGCCCAGGGGTAGCAGTACCAGAGGAGCACAGCCCAGGGGAGCAGGGACAGGGAGGATCAGGGCCCAGGAGAGCAGGCCAGGGGGAATAGGACCAAGGAGAGCAGGTCCATGGTCATAGGACCCAAGGAAACAGGACTGGGGGAGCAGGGACCAGGTGAGAATTCCAGTGGGAGCAGGGCCCGGGAGGAGCAGGACCACGTGGAGCAGGCCCTATAGAAAGAGGCCTATGGGGAGAAAGGCCCAGGAGAGCATGCCTGGGGGAGCAGATCCCACAGGGAGTTGGGGCACGGGAAGCAAAACCAGGGTAGCAGGGACAATGGAGAGCAGGACCAGAGGGAGGAGGGACCAGGGGGAGCGATGCACAGGGGAAACAGGGTCCAGGGAAGCATAATCAGGGGGAGCAGGGCCCAGAGAGCAGGTCCAGGGGTGAGCAGGGCCAGTCGAGAAGGGCCAAGAGGAGCAGCGTCCGGGGGAGCAGGACCAGAGGGATCAGGTCTCAGGGGAGCAGGATCAGGAGGAACAGGTCCTGGGGGAGCACGGCCAGTAGGAGCGGGGCCCAAGGAAGCAGGACCAGGGAGAGCAGGGCCAGGAGGTTGCAGTGCTCAGGGGGAACAGAGCCCAGGGGGACCTGGGCAAATGGGAGCTGGGCCAGGAGGAGCAGGTCCCAGGGGGAGCAGTACTAAGAGGAGCAGGTACCGAGGAAGCTGGCTCCAGGGAAGCAGTGCGAGGGATAGCAGGGCCAGGGACAGCAGGGTCCTAGGGTAAGCAGGACAGGGGGGAGCAGGGCCCAGGGAGACGAGGGCCAGGGGTAGCAGAGCCCAGTAGATCAGGGCTAGGGATAGCAGAGCCCACAGAGATTAGGGGCAGGGAGAGCAGTACAGGTGAGCAGGGCCCATGGGGAACAAGACCAGGGGGAGCAGGATCCAGGCCGAGCAGGGCCTATTGGGAGCAGGGCACAGGGAAAACAGGGCCCTGGGGGAGCAGAGCCCAAGAGCAGGACCAGGGGAGAGCGGGACCCAGTGAGCAGTGCCACGAGGAGCAGGGCCCAATGGAGAGAAGGGCCCAACAGAGCAGGGACAGGAGGAAAAGGGCCCAGGGTGGGCAGGGCCCAGGAGAGCAGGGCCCAGGGGAGCAGGGCCAGGAGGAGCAGGCCCAGAGATCAGGGCCCTGGGGAAAAGAGTCAGGGGAGCAGGAACAGGGGAGCAGGACTGGAGGGAGTAGGGCCCAGGGGACAGGGCCAGGGTGGGCAGGGCACAGGAGGAGCAGGTGGGGCAGGGTCCAGGGAGAGGAGTATTAGAGGACCAGTGATGAGGAGAGCAAGGCTAGGGGTGCAGAGCCCACAGGGAGAAGAGCCAGGAGGAGAAGGGCCAGGGGAGCAGGGCCCAGGCGGAAATGGGCCCAGGGAGAGCATTACCAGGGGGAGCAGGTCCTGGGGGAGTGGGCCACGGGGAAGTAGGGCAAGGGGGAGCTGGGACAGGGGGAACAAGGCCCAAGAGAAGCAGGGAACAGGGGGAGAGGGCCCAGGGGAGCAGGGCCCATGCGGAGCAAGACCAAGTGGAGCAGGGCCCAGGGGGGAAGTGTCCAGAGGAAGTAGGGTTCAGAGGAGCATGGCCCAGGGGAGCAGGGCCAGGGGAAGTTGGGCCCAGGAAAGCAGGGCCAGGTGAGCAGGGCCAGAGGGAATGGGGCCCGGGGAGGCAGGAACTGGGCGAGCAGGGCTAAGCAGGAGCAGGACTCAGGAAGAGGTGAGCACAGTGGGGAGAAGGGCCCAGGAAAGCAGGGCCAGGAGGAGCAGGGCCCAGGAGAATCAGAAATCAGGGAGAATAGGGTCCGGGGGTATTACGAAGCATGTGATGCAAGACCATGGGGAGCAGAGCCCATGGAGAGCAGGACCTAGGGGGAGCAGGGCCCAGAAGAAGCAGGGTCAAAGGAAGCAGGGCCAGGGGAAGCAGGGCTGTG
This sequence comes from Callospermophilus lateralis, assembly GCF_048772815.1. Classification (NCBI taxonomy): domain Eukaryota; kingdom Metazoa; phylum Chordata; class Mammalia; order Rodentia; family Sciuridae; genus Callospermophilus; species Callospermophilus lateralis. Next base: position 131,475 of record NW_027513746.1, read on the forward strand.
GAGGAGCATGGCTCAGGGGAGCACGGCCAGGGTGTATAGGGCCAGGGGTTAGGTCCAGGAGGAGCCAGCCCCATGGGGAGCAGGGCCATGGCTATCAGGACCAAGTGGATCAGGCCACAAGGAGAGCAGAACCAGGGGATTAGGGCCTGGGGAAGAAGGGCCCAATGCAAGGGGAGCAGTCACCCAGGAAATCAGGACCAGAGGGAGCAGGGCCAAGTAGAGCTGGGCCCAGCGGAGCAGGTTCAGGGGGAATATTGCCTTAGTGAGCAGGACCAGAGGGAGCATGGCCCAGGGGAGCAGGGCCACAGAGGAGCACAGCTCAGGGGAGTAGGGCCAAGAGGTGCAGAGCCAGGGGAAACAGGGCAAGAGGGAGCATGGCTAGGGGGATCAGGGCCCAGGAGAAGCAGAGAACAGGGGAAGAAGGGTCCGGGGGAGCAGAGACCATGGGGAGCAATACCAGGGGAACAGGCCCAAGTGGGAAGGTCCCAGGGGGAATAGGGCACAGGGGAGAAGAGCCAAGGAGGAGTATGGCCCAGGGGAGTAGGCCCAAGAAAAGATGTGACCAGAAGGACAGGGCCCATGGGGAGCAGGGCCAGGCGGAGCAAGATCCAGGCAGAGCAGGGCCTCGGGGGAGCAGGGCATAGGGAAAACAGGGCCCAGGGGGAGCAGAGCCGAAGAGCAGGACCAGGGGAAAACGGGACCCAGTGATCAGTGCCACGAGGACCAGGGCCCAAGGGGGAGAAGGGCCCAGCAGAGCAGGGCCAGAAGGAAAAGGGCCCAGGGCGGGCAGGGCCCAGGAGAGCAGGGCCCAGGGGAGCTGGTCCAGGGGGATCAGGCCCAGAGAGCAGGGACCTGGGGAACAGAGTCAGGGGAGCAGGAACAGGGGAGCAGGACTGGAGGGAGTAGGGCCCAGAGGACAGGGCCAAGGTGGGCAGGGACCAGGAGGAGCAGGTGGGGCAGGGTCCAGGGAGAGGAGTATTAGAGCACCAGGGATGAGGAGATCAAGGCTAGGGGTGGAGAGCCCACAGGGAGTAGAGCCAGGAGCAGAAGGGCCAAGGGAGCAGGGCCCAGGGAGAGCATTACCAGGGGGAGCAGGTCCTGGAGTAGGGGGTCCCGGGGAAGTAGGGCAAGGGGGAGCTGGGATAGGGGGAGCAAGGCCCAAGAGAGGCAGGGAACAGGGGGAGAAGGGCTTAGGGGAGCAGGGCCCATGCGGAGCAAGACGAGGTGGAGCAGGGCCCAAGAAGGAAGGGGCCAGGGGAAATAGGGTGCAGAGGAGCATGGCCCAGGGAAGCAGGGCCAGGGGAAGTTGGGCCTAGGAAAGCAGGGCCAGGTGAGCAGGGATAGAGGGAATGGGGCCCGGGGAAGCAGGAAGAGGGCGAGCAGGGCTAAGCGGGAGCAGGACTCAGGAAGAGGTGAGCCCAGTGGGGAACAGGGCCCAGGAAAGCAGGCCCAGGAGGAGCAGGGCCCAGGAGAATCAGAAATCAGGGAGAATAGGGTCCAGAGTATTACGGACCATGTGGGGCAAGACCATGGGGAGCAGAGCCCACAAAGAGCAGGACCCAGTGGGAGCAGGGCTCGGGGGTGCAGGGCCCAGAAGGAGCAGGGTGAAGGGAAGTAGTGCCAGGGGAAGCAGGGCTGAGGAGGAGCAGGGCCCACGGGAGCAGGGCCATGGGGTGCAGGGCCAGCCTTAGGTCCCGGAGGAGCAAGCCCCATGGGGATCAGGGCCATGGTTATCAAAATCATGTGAAGCAGGCCACAAGAAGAGAAGAACCAGGGGATTAGGGCCAGGGGGAGAGGGGCCAATGCAAGGGGAGCAGTCACCCAAGAAATCAGGACCAGAGGGAGCAGGGCCAAATAGAGCTGGGCCCAGCGGAGCAGGTTCAGGGGGAATATTGCCTTAGTGAGCAGGACCAGAGGGAGCATGGCCCAGGGGAGCAGGGCCACAGAGGAGCACAGCTCAGGGGAGTAGGGCCAAGAGGTGCAGAGCCAGGGGAAACAGGGCAAGAAGGAGCATGGCTAGGGGGATCGGGGCCCAGGAGAAGCAGAGAACAGGGGAAGAAGGGTCCGGGGGAGCAGAGACCATGGGGAGCAATACCAGGGGAACAGGCCCAAGTGGGAAGGTCCCAGGGATAATAGGGCACAGGGGAGCAGAGCCAAGGAGGAGTATGGCCCAGGGGAGTAGGCCCAAGAAAAGATGTGACCAGAAGGACAGGGCCCATGGGGAGCAGGGCCAGGGCGAAAGGGCCCATGGGGAGCAGGATCAGGGGAAACAGGACACAAGGGGTGCAGGGCCCAGGGGAGCAGGCCAAGTCGGAGCGGGTTCCAGGTTGACTAAGGCCCAGGGGGAGCATAACCAGGGGGAGCAGGGCCCTGGGGAGCAAGACTGGAGGGAATAGGGCCCAGGGGAGCAGAACCAGGGCCAGGTGGATCAGGGTCCAGGAAGAGGAGGACCAAGGGGAGCAAGGCCGAGGAGAGCAGTCTAGGGAGTGCAGAGCCCACAGGAAGGAGGGCCAGAGGCAGTAGGGCCAATGGGGAACAGTATCAGTCGAGCATGGCCCAGGGGAGCAGGGCCATGGGGAGTGTTCCAGGAGGAAAAGGGTCAAGGGTAGAGGGCCCAGGGAGAGAACTACCTGGGGGTTTAGGGCCCCGGAGTTCAGGCCCAGGGGAGCAGGTCCCATTTGGAGCAGCGATTGGAGGTGCATGGCTCAGGTGCATGGTCTAGGGGGAGTAGAGCCTATAGGGAGTAGGGCCAGGGGGAGCAGAGTCAGGGTTAGCAGAGTTTGGAGTAGCAGGGCACAGGGAAGCAAGACCTAGGAGAGGAAGGCCAGGGGGACCAGTTCCATAGGGAGTAGAGTCCAGGAAACAGGACCGGGGGAGCAAGGCCATTGGGAGGTATGTACAGGAAAGCAGGACCAGAGGGAGCAGGGCCCAGTGTAGGAGGGCCTAGAGGAGCAGAGCCAGGGGGAGCAGAGCCCAGGGGAGAAGGCCAAGGGAACAAGGCCCAGAAGAGCAGGGCCCAGGGGAGCAGGGCCTGGTGTGCAGGCCCAGGGGAGCAGGACTGCGGGAAGTAGGGCCCAAGGGTGCAGGACGATGAGGAGCAGCACCCAGGAGGAGCAGGACCGGGCAGAGCAGGGCCCAGGGAGAGGAGGACCAGGGGGTGCAGAACTCAGGAGAGCAGGGCTAAGGGGAACAGTGCCTACAGGGAGTAGGGCCAGGGAAAGAAATTACCAGAGGAGCAGGGCCCAGGGGAACATAGCCTGGGAGAAAAGGGCAAGGGGGACAAGGGCCCAGTGAGAGCAGTACCAGGGATAGCAGGTCCCAGGGGAGGAGGCCCAGGGAAGCAGGGCAATAGGGAGCAGGGCCAGGGGAAGCAGAGCCCAGGAGAAGCAGGGAACAGGGGGATAAGGGCCCAGGGGAGCTGGGCCCATGGGGAGCAGGGCCCACGGGAAGAAGGGCCAAGGGGAATAGGACTGGAGGGAATAGGGCCCAGGGGATCAGGGACAGGGGAAGAGGGCCAAAGGACAGGAGGATCTGGGGAGCAGGGCCCAGGAGAACAGGGCTAGTAGGAGCAGAGCCCATAGGGAGTGGGGCCTGAGGGAGCTTGGACAGGGGAGCAGGGCTCAACGGTAGCGGAGCCCTGCGGGTAGAAGGGCCTAGCGTAGCAGGGCCAGGAGGAGCAGGGCCCAGGGTTAGCAGTATCAGAGGAGCACAGACCAGGGGAGCAGGGACAGGGAGGATCAGGGCCCAGGGGAGCAGGCCAGGGTAAATAGGCCCTGGTGAGCAGGTCCAGGGTCGTAGGGCCCAAGGAACCAGGACTGGGTGGAGCCTGGCCCAGGAGAGAAGGGCCAGTGAGAGCAGGGCCTGGGAGGAGCAGGACCACGTGGAGCAGGCCCCATAGAAAGGAGGCCTTCGGGGAGAAAGACCCAGGAGAGCATGGCTAGGGGGAGCAGATCCCACAGGGAGTTGGGGCACGGGAAGCAAAACCAGGGTAGCAGGGACAATGGAGAGCAGGACCAGGGGAAGAAGGGACCAGGGGGAGCAGGACACAGGGGAACCAGGGTCCAGGGAAGGAAAATCAGGGGGAGCAGGACCCAGAGATCGGGTCCAGGGGTGAGCAGGGCTCAGTGGAGAAGGGCCAGGAGAAGCATGGTCCGTGGGAGCAGGACCAGAGGGATCAGGTCCCTGGGGAGCAGGATCAGGAGGAACAGGTCCAGGGGGTGCAGGGCAGAGGGAGCGGGGCCCAAGGAAGCAGGACCAGGAAGATCAGGGCCAAGATGTTGCAGTGCTCAGGGGGAACAGAGCCCAGGGGGAGCAGGGCACATGGGAGCAGGGCCAGGAGGAGCCGGTCCCAGGGGGTGGAGTACCAGGAGGAGAAGGTACCAGGGGACCAGGCCCCGGGGAAGCAGTGCGAGGGACAGCAGGTCCAGGGACAGCAGGGTCCTAGGGTAAGCAGGACAGGGGGGAGCAGGGCCCAGGGTGACGAGGGCCAGGGGTAGCAGAGCCCAGTAGTTCAGTGCTAGGGATAGCAGAGTCCACAGGGAGTAGGGGCAGGGAGTGCAGTAAAGGTGAGCAGGGCCCTTGGGGATCAGGACCAGGCGGAGCAGGATCCAGGCCGAGCAGGGCCTTGGGGGAGCAGGGCATAGGGAAAACAGGGCCCAGGGGGAGCAGAGCCGAAGAGCAGGACCAGGGGAAAACGGGACCCAGTGATCAGTGCCACGAGGACCAGGGCCCAAGGGGGAGAAGGGCCCAGCAGAGCAGGGCCTGGAGGAAAAGGGCCCAGGGCGGGCAGGGCCCAGGAGAGCAGGGCCCAGGGGAGCTGGTCCAGGGGGATCAGGCCCAGAGAGCAGGGACCTGGGGAACAGAGTCAGGGGAGCAAAAACAGGGGAGCAGGACTGGAGGGTGTAGGGCCCAGAGGACAGGGCCAAGGTGGGCAGGGACCAGGAGAGCAGGTGGGGCAGGGTCCAGGGAGAGGAGTATTAGAGGACCAGGGATGAGGAGATCAAGGCTAGGGGTGGAGAGCCCACAGGGAGTAGAGCCAGGAGGAGAAGGGCCAGGCGAGCAGGGCCCAGGGAGAGCATTACCAGGGGGAGCAGGTCCTGGAGTAGGGGGTCCCGGGGAAGTAGGGCAAGGGGGAGCTGGGATAGGGGGAGCAAGGCCCAAGAGAGGCAGGGAACAGGGGGAGAAGGGCTTAGGGGAGCAGGGCCGATGCGGAGCAAGACGAGGTGGAGCAGGGCCCAAGAAGGAAGGGTCCAGGGGAAATAGGGTGCAGAGGAGCATGGCCCAGGGGAGCAGGGCCAGGGGAAGTTGGGCCTAGGAAAGCAGGGCCAGGTGAGCAGGGATAGAGGGAATGGGGCCCGGGGAAGCAGGAACAGGGCGAGCAGGGCTAAGCAGGAGCAGGACTCAGGAAGAGGTGAGCCCAGTGGGGAACAGGCCCAGGAAAGCAGGCCCAGGAGGAGCAGGGCCCAGGAGAATCAGAAATCAGGGAGAAATGGGTCCAGAGTATTACGGACCATGTGGGGCAAGACCATGGGGAGCAGAGCCCACAAAGAGCAGGACCCAGTGGGAGCAGGGCTTGGGGGTGCAGGGCCCAGAAGGAGCAGGGTCAAGGGAAGTAGTGCCAGGGGAAGCAGGGCTGAGGAGGAGCAGGGCCCACGGGAGCAGGGCCATGGGGTGCAGGGCCAGCCTTAGGTCCCGGAGGAGCAAGCCCCATGGGGATCAGGGCCATGGTTATCAAAATCATGTGAAGCAGGCCACAAGAAGAGCAGAACCAGGGGATTAGGGCCAGGGGGAGAGGGGCCAATGCAAGGGGAGCAGTCACCCAAGAAATCAGGACCAGAGGGAGCAAGGCCAAATTGAGCTAGGCCCAGGGGAGTAGGTTCAGGGGGAATATTGCCTTAGTGAGCAGGACCAGAGGGAGCATGGCCCAGGGGAGCAGGGCCACAGAGGAGCACATCTCAGGGGAGTAGGGCCCAGAGGTGCAGAGCCAGGGGGAACAGGGCAAGGAGAGCATGGCTAGGGGGATCAGTTCCAGGAGAAGCAGAGAACAAGGGAAGAAGGGTCCAGGGGAGCAGAGCCCACGGGGAGCAATACCAGGGGCAGCAGGGCCCACGTGGGAAGGTCCCAGGGGGAATAGGGCATAGGGGAGCAGAGCCAAGGAGGAGTATGGTCCAGGGGAGCAGGCCCAGGGAAAGTAGAAACCAGAAGAACAGGGCCCATGGGTAGCAGGGCTAGGGCGAAAGGGCCCATGGGGAGCAGGGCCAGGGGAAGCAGGACACAAGGTGTGCAGGGCCCAGGGTAGCAGGCCAATTGGGAGCGGGTTCTAGGTTGACCAAGGCCCAGGAGGGGCATAACAAGGGGGAGCAGGGCCCTGGGAAGCAAGACTTGAGGGAGTAGGGCCCAGGGGAGCAGAACCACGGCCAGGTGGATCAGGGTCCAGGAAGAGGAGGACCAAGGAGAGCAGGGCCCAGTAGAGCAGGGCAAGGGAGTGCAGAGCCCACAGGGAGTAGGGCCAGAGGGAGTATGACCAATGGGGAACACTATTAGGGAGAGCATGGCCCGGGGGATCAGGGCCATGGGGAGTGGGGCCAGGAGGAAAGGGCCAAGGGTAGAAGGGTTCAGGGAGAGAAGTACCTGGGGGTGCAGGACCCCGGAGTTCAGGCCCAGGGGAGCAGGTCCCATGGGGAGCTGTAGTTGGAGGTGCATGGCTCAGGGGCATGGTCTAGGGGGAGCAGAGCCCATAGGGAGTAGGGCCAGGGGGAGCAGAGTCAGGGGTGGCTGAGTTTGGAGTAGCAGTGCACAGGGAAGCAGGGCCTAGGAGAGGAGGGCCAGGGGGCCAGTTCTATAGGGAGTAGAGCCCAGGATACAGGACCGGGAGAGGAAGGCCAAGGTTGAGGTAGGTCCAGGAAAGCAGGACCAGAGGCAGCCGGGCCCAGGGTAGGAGGGCCTAGAGGAGCAGAGCCAGGGGGAGCAGAGCCCAGGGGAGAAGGCCAAGGGAAGCAAGGCTCAGAAGAGCAGAGCCCAGGGGAGCAGGGCCTGGTATGCAGGGCAAAGGGTTGCAGGACTTCGGGAAGTAGGGCTCAAGGGAGCAGGACCATGAGGAGCAGCACCAAGGTGGAGCAGGACCGGGCAGAGCAGGGCCCAGGGAGAGGAGGACCAGAGGTTGCAGAGCCCAGGAGAGCAGGGCTAACGGGGAATTGTGCCTACAGGTAGTAGGGCCAGGGAAAGAAGTTACCAGAGGAGCAAGGCCCTGGGGAAGAAGGGCCCAGGGGAACAGGACTGGAGGGAATAGGGCCCAGGGGAACAGGGCCAGGGGGAAGAGGGAAAAAGGACAGGAGGATCTGTGGAGCAGTGCCCAGGAGAGCAGGGTGAGTAGGAGCAGAGCCCAGGGGTAGCAGTACTAGAGGAGCACAGCCCAGGGGAGCAGGGACAGGGGGGGTCAGGGCCCAGGAGAGCAGGCCAAGGGAAATAGGATCAAGGAGAGTAGGTCCAGGGTCAGAGGGCCCAAGGAACCAGGACTGGGGGAGCAGGGCTCAAGGGAGAAGGGCCAGTGGGAGCTGGGCCCAGAAGGAGCAGGACCACGTGGAGCAGGCCCCATAGAAAGGAGGCCTACGGGGAGAAAGACCCAGGAGAGCATGGCTAGGAAGAGCAGATCCTACAGGGAGTTGGGGCACGGGAAGCAAAACCAGGGTAGCAGCGACAATGGATAGCAGGACCAGGGGGAGGAGGGACCAGGGGGAGCGGGGCAGCGGGGAACCAGGGTCCATGGAAGCAAATCAGGGGACGTAGGGCCCAGAGAGCAGGTCCAGGGGTGAGCAGGGCCCAGTGAAGAACGGCCAGGAGGAGCAGGGTCTGGGGAGCAGGACCAGAGGGAGCAGGTCCCAGGGGAGCAAGATCAGGAGGAACAGGTCCAGGAAGAGCAGGGCCAGGGGGAGCGGGGCCCAAGGAAGCAGGAGCAGGGAGAGCAGGGCCAAGAAGTTGCAGTACTCAGGGGAAACAGAGCCCAGGGGGAGTAGGGCACATGGGAGCAGGGCACATGGGAGCAGGGCCAGGAGGAGCAGGTTTTAGGTTGACCAGTACCAGGAGGAGCAGGTACCGGGGGAGCAGGCCTCGGGGAAGCAGTGCGAGGGACAGCAGTGCCAGGGACAGCAGGGTCCTAAGGTAAGCAGGACAGGGGGGAGCAGGGCCCAGGGAGAGCAGGTCCAGGGGTAGCAGAGCCCAGTACATCAGTGCTAGGGATAGCAGAGCCCACAGAGATTAGGGGCAGGGAGAGCAGTACAGGTGAGCAGGGCCCATGGGGAACAGGACCAGGGGGAGCAGGGCCTAGGGGGAGCAGGGCACAGGGAAAACAGGGCCCTGGGGGAGCAGAGCCCAAGAGCAGGACCAGGGAAGAGCGGGACTCAGTGAGCAGTGCCACGAGGAGCAGGGCCCAAGGGGGAGAAGGGCCCAGCAGAGCAGGGCCAGGAGGAAAAGGGCCCAGGGGAGCAGGGCCAGGGTGAGCAGGCCCAGAGATTAGGGCCCTGGGGAACACAGTCAGGGGAGCAGGAACAGGGGAGCAGGACTGGAGGGAGTAGGGCTCAGGGGACAGAGCCAGGGTGGGCAGGGCCCAAGAGGAGCAGGTGGGGCAGGTTCCAGGGAGAGGAGTATTAGAGGACCAGGGATGAGGAGAGCAAGGCTAGGAGTGAAGAGCCCACAGGTTGTAGAGCCAGGAGGAGAAGGGCCAAGGGAGCAGGGCCCAGGCGGAAAAGTGCCCAGGGAGAGCATTACCAGGGGGAGCAGGTCCTGGAGGAGTTGGTCCCGGGGAAGTAGGGCAAGGGGGAGCTGGGATAGCTGGAGCAAGACCCAAGAGAAGCAGGGAACAGGGGGAGAAGAGCCCAGGGGAGCAGGCCCCATAGAAAGGAGGCCTACGGGGAGAAAGGCCCAGGAGAGCATGGCTAGGGGGAGCAGATCCCACAGGGAGTTGGGGCACGGGAAGCAAAACCAGGGTAGCAGGGACAATGGAGAGCAGGACTAGAGGGAGGAGGGACCAGGGGAGCAGGACACAGGGGAACCAGGGTCCAGGGAAGCAAAATCAGGGGGAGCAGAGACCAGAGAGCAGGTGCAGGGGTGAGCCGGGCCAGTGGAGAAGGGCCAGAAGGAGCAGGGTCCGGGGGAGCAGGACCAGAGGGAGCAGGTCTCAGGGGAGCAGGATCAGGAGGAACAGGTCCAGGGGGAGCAGGGCCAGTGGGAGCGGGGCCCAAGGAAGCAGGACCAGGGAGAGCAGGGCCAAGAAGTTGCAGTGCTCAGGGGGAACAGAGCCCAGGGGTAGCAGGGAACATGGGAATAGGGCCAGGAAGAGCAGGTGTTAGGTTGAGCAGTACCAGGAGGAGCAGGTAACGGGGGAGCTGGCTCTGGGGAAGCAGTGCGAGGGACAGCAGGGCCAGGGACAGCAGGGTCCTTGGGTAAGCAGGACAGGGGGGAGCAGGGCCCAGGGAGAAGCGGGCCAGGGGTAGCAGAGCCGAGTAGATCAGTGTAGGGGTTGCAGAACCCACAGAGAGTAGGGGCAGAGAGACCAGTACAGGTAAGCAGGGCCCATCGGGAACAGGACCAGGGGGAGCAGGATCCAGGGGGAGCAGGGCCTAGGGGAAGCAGGGCACAGGGAAAACAGGGCCCAGGGGAAGCAGAGCCCAAGAGCATGACCAGGGGAGAGCGGGACCCAGTGAGCAGTGCCACGAGGAGCAGAGACCAATGGGGAGAAGGGCCCAGCAGAGCAGGGCCAGGAGGAAAAGAGCCAAGGGGGGCACGGCCCAGGAGAGCCGGGCCCAGGGGTGCAGGGCCAGGGGGAGCAAGCACATAGAGCAGGACCCTGGGGAACAGAGTCAGGGGAACAGGCACAGGGGAGCAGGACTGGAGCGAGTAAGGCCCAGAAGTCAAGGCCAGGGTGGGCAGGGACCAGGAGGAGCAGTTGGGTCAAGGTCCAGGGAGAGGAGTATTAGAGGACCAGGGATGAGGAGAACAAGGATAGGGGTGCAGAGCCAACAGGGAGTAGAGCCAGGAGGAGAAGGGCCAGGGGAGCAGGGCCCAGGCAGAAAAGGGCCAGGGAGAGCATTACCAGGGGGAGCAGGTCCTGGAGGAACCGGCCCCGGGGAAGTAGGGCAGGGGGGAGCTGGGATAGGGGGAGCAAGGCCCAAGAGAAGCAGGAAACAGGGGGAGAAGGGCCCAGGGGAGCAGGGCCCATGCGGAGCAAGAGCAGGTGGAGCAGGGCCCAGGGGGGAAGGGTCCAGGGGAAGTAGGGTGCAGAGGAGCATGGCCCAGGGGAGCAGGGCCAGGTGAGCAAGGCCAGAGGAAATGGGGCCCGGGGAAGCAGGAACAGGGCGAGCAGGGCTAAGCGGGAGCAGGACTCAGGAAGAGGTGAGCCCAGTGGGGAGCAGGGCTCAGGAAAGTAGTTCTAGGAGGAGCAGGGCCCAGGAGAATCAGAAATCAGGGAGAATACGGTCCAGGGTATTACGGACCATTTAGGGCAAGACCATGGGGAGCAGAGCCCACGGAGAGCAGGACCCAGGCGCAGCAGGGCTCAGGGGAGCAGTGCCCAGAAGGAGCAGGGTCAAGGGAAGCGGGGCCAGGGGAAGCAGGGCTGAGGAGGAGCAGGCCCAGGGGAGCAGGGCCAAGGGTTGCAGGGCCAGGGGTTAGGTCCAGGAGGAGCAAACTCCATGGGGAACAGAGCCATGGCTTTCAGGAACAAGTGGAGCAGGACACAAGGACAGCAGAACCAAGGGATTAGGGCCAGGGGGAGAAGGGCCCAATGCAAGAGGGAGCAGTCACCCAGGAAATCGGGACCAGAGGGAGCAGGGCCAAATTGAGCTGGGCCCAGGGGAGCAGGGCCAGGGGGAATACAGCCTGAGTGAGCAGGACCAGAGAAAGCATGGCCCAGGGGAGCAGGGCCACAGAGGAGGACAGCTTAGGGGAGTAGGGCCCAGAGGTGCAGAGCCAGGGGGAACAGGGCAAGGAGGAGCATGGGCTAGGAGGATCAGGGCCCAGGAGAAGCAGAGAACAAGGGAAGAAGGGTCCGGGGTAGCAGAGTCCATGGGGAGCAATACCAGGGGCAGCAGGGCCCAAGTGGGAAGGTCCCAGGGGGAATAGGGCACAGGGGAGCAGAGCCAAGGAGGAGTATGGCCCAGGGGAGCAGGCCCAAGGAAAGCAGGAACTAGAAGAACAGGGCCCATGGGGAGCAGGGCCAGGGCGAAGGGCCCATGGGGAGCAGGGCCAGGGGAAGCAGGACACAAGGGGTGCAGGACCCAGGGGAGCAGGCCAAGTGGGAGCGGGTTCCAGGTTGAATAAGGCCCAGGAGGAGCATAACCAGGGGGAGCAGGGCCCTGGGGAGCAGGACTGGAAGGAGTAGGGCCCAGGGGAGCAGAACCAGGGCCAGGTGGATCAGGGTCCAGGAAGAGGAGGACCAAGGGAAGCAGGGCCCAGGAGAGCAGGGCTAGGGAGTGCAGAGCCCACAGGGAGGAGGGCCAGAGGGAGTATGGCCTATGGCGAACAGTATCAGGGAGAGCATGGCCCTGGGAAGCAGGGACATGGGGAGTGGGGCCAGGAGGAAAAGTGCCAAGGGTAGTAGGGCCCAGGGAGAGAACTACCTGGGGGTGCAGGGCCCCAGAGTTCAGGCCCAGGGGAGCATGTCCCATGGGGAGCAGCGGTTGGAGGTGCCTGGCTCAGATGTATGGTCTAGGGGGAGCAGATCCCATAGGGAGTAATGCCAGGGGAAGCAGAGTCAAGGGTATCAGAGTTTGGAGTAGCAGGGCACAGGGAAGCAGGGCCTAAGAGAGGAGGGCCAGGGGAGCCAGTTCCATAGGGAGTCCAGCCCAGGAAACAGGACCAGGGAAGCAAGGCCGAGGGGGAGGTAGGTCCAGGAAAGCAAGACCAGAGGGAGCTGGGCCCAGGGTAGGAGGGCCTAGAGGAGCAGAGCCAGGGGGAGCAGAGCCCAGGGAAGAAGGCCAATGGAAGCAAGGCCCAGAAGAGCAGTGCAAAGGGGAGCAGGGCCTGGTGTGCAGGGCCCAGGGGAGCAGGACTGCGAGAAGTAGGGCCCAAGGAACCAGGACCATGAGGAGCAGCACCCCGGAGGAGCAGGACCGGGCAGAGCAGGGCCCAGGGAGAGGAGGACCAGGGGGTGCAGATCCCAGGAGAGCAGGGCTAAGGGGAACAGTGCCTACAGGGAGTAGGGCCAGGGAAAGAAGTTTCCAGAGGAGCAGGGCCAAAGGGAGCATAGCCAGGGAGAAAAGGGCAAGGGGGACAAGGGCCCAGTGAGAGCAGTACCATGGATAGCAGGTCCCAGAGGAGGAGGCCCAGGGAAGCAGGGCAATAGGGAGCAGGAACAGGGGAAGCAGAACCCAGGAGAAGCAGGGAACAGTGGGATAAGGGACCGGGGGAGCTGGGCCCATGGGGAGCAGGGCCCAGGGGATGAAGGGCCCAGGGGAACAGGACTGGAGGGAATAGGGCCCAGGGGAACAGGGCCAGGGGGAAGAGGGCCAAAGGACAGGAAGATCTGGGGAGCAGGGCCCAGGAGAGCAGGGCTAGTAGGAGCATAGCCCAGGGATAGCAGTACTAGAGGAGCACAGCCCAGGAAAGCAGGGACAGGGAGGTTCCGGGC